>NW_022103903.1:6233019-6295210 GCF_000313985.2 Echinops telfairi
GCCTGTAAACAGTTCCAGGTCTGCTTGCTGACCCTTATGAATGTTTTCCAATCAAGTCTGATGAGGTGCCAAGCCCTGTCCCATGAAGTCTATTTTGGGGATTCCTTGGGGAATGTGTTGTTTTGCTCTGCTCCCCTTGCTGCTCTGTTGCACTCTCTTCGTGCTTTGCCCCAGTGTGTGTGTGGGTGGGTGGGGGAGGCGAGGAGGGTTGCTTCAGACAGGGCAGAGTTCCTGTACTGAGTCTACAGGGATGTCTTGTGGTAGTTACACAATCTGATGTCAATTTGGTACTTGAGAGGATTAATAGTGAAGGGGTGGCATCTAGTCTATCAATTGGGTTACAGCCAATGAGGCCTCTGTGTGAGCATGATCTTCCCCTTAAGGATTATGGGAACTCCTGTATTTCCTCTTTGGAGGTGGGAGACACTGCTTTCTCTCAACTCACTCTCTTGTCAGCTGTACTGACAAGACACATGTAACTACGCTAGTGCCCTGAGCTGGAGAAGCCATGTGGAGATACCTACCAGCACTGAGATGCTTCCACTGCCACTGGAACCACAAGACCTCCTACCCACTGGCCTGTTATCTGCCTGCATTTGGCATCATTGCATGTGTTTTGTGAATCTGAAGAGGACTCTATAGGTTAGGATCGGACATATGGGCTAAGATCAAACTTATGGACTTGATCTGGACTGGGCTGGGACATTTTCTCAATATTCAACTGCTCTTGTATATAAAGCTCTTTCTTATACACATATGAGTATCTATGAATTTGTTTCTCCAGTCTACCCAGACTGACACATGTCCCCCATAGCACTAAGGATCAGTGAGGGGACAACATGTCTTCTGGTGGGCCAGACCTAGAAGGCTTTTTGTGCATTGGCTGCTCCAAGCAAGAATGCAGTCCTTGGGGCTTGGTGGACCAGAATGGGGTTCTCTCTCTCTCTCTCTTTTTGATCTTGTGTGGTCTGGGCAGACCTGCCCTTCTCCAAGGGCTGTATCTTCAGTGCTGTCCTCTGTAGTGCATTTTACTGGGGAGGGGGTCCGTTAGCTGGGTTGGGGCTGGCCCCACAGATCTCTCTGTTAATTGACTGCTTCATGCTGGTATGTTGGCTTTGAGGCTTGGCACACCAGATTGAAGTCTGGTCCCTTTCGCCCTTTCCTGTGGAGACATAACCAACACCTTTCCCATGAGTTGGGTAATGTTTTATGCATATTCTTATAGTAATTATTACTATGATATTATCTCTCAATCTTTTAAAGGATATTTCACAGGATATGTTTCACTAGTACAGACACTAGTATTTTGCTTTCAGATAAAACCTTAAATATCGGGTTTCTGCTTTGAAGCATTGAATATTTTTTGGAAGGCATTTTAAGTGTAAAAATAGGGAAACAAATAAAATAGCTTTTTGATATTATTTTCTGGTGATACTTTCATAATACTAGAACCAACTAAATGTGGATGGACATTAGCAGGGTATCCCAGACCTGGCCACAGCTGCATGACCTCAACAATCTCTCCAGATGAGCCTCTGTGGTCTGCCAGAAGAGCATCGAAAAAGGGAGCCAGCTGAGGTGACACCACGGAGTTAGCAGCAGGCTCTGATGCTTTGAATAGAATGTCCATTCAGATTTTGGCATCTGGTTCTTACTTTTGCCAAATGTGTCTTGTTTGTATCCACAGCTGTGAAATGCGTTTGTTGAAAAGTGATAGAGCAGGGAGAAGAAAGTGATTGGCAAAAGATATGCTAGTTTCTGTGGAAGGCAATGTCAAGCCAACATGTAATTTGGTCACAGATAATTATTTGCATTAGAAATCCAATACCATTTATTAAAATGAGTGTGGTGTGTGGTGAGCACAAACCACAAGTTATAGCAATCATCTTTATATTTTATTGTAAATTTTAAATTTTACTGAAATAAGTAACAGCTAAAGAGCAAATACATTATTATCTACTTCAAATATTACTAACTGACACTTCAGATTGACCTATTGAAAAGCATGTGATCCATATGTTTCTCTATATTTATAATTGTTGGATTTCTCAAACTGTTAACAAATAAAGTGGCTTTCTGGTGTGCTCTATTATCAATGTAGAATTATTCATCACTTAAAATTGCCCAAATAAGACATTCATAATTTAACCTTTAAATATATGCAGGTTTATACATATTTTATACAGTACTTTATTAGTACAACACAAATATATTTTTAAATAGTTTGCAAGTGAAAGGACAGTTATGTTTTAGAGTAATTGGCAGAGTGGGAATTTACTGATTTCACAGTTTTGTCTTGTTAAGACAGTTTTAAAAATTAGTATACTTTTTCATAAATAGTGTAACTCATGAAAAATGTAAAAGAACAGATAGGTTGATGGTATACTCAGATAAATCATGTTTTGGTAGATAAGTTATTGTTTTTAATTTCAACTAAAAGCACTAATGTTTTGAAGAGGTTAATGGGCTTAGTGGTGTCCAGCACAGTAAGAATAATAAAGTGTGGCTTATTCAGTAGGATGTCAAATTCTGCTTGTCACTCAGAGGATTGACTGACTTTCAAGAACACTTCTCATTCTGCAATCGTACATTATCTTGCATTGCTTTATGAATGTCTTTCTTCATGGTCCAACTAGTCATAGAGTGTGCGATTAAAACCCAAGAATCATAAGGATGCATCAATTAATTTATTTGTCACAATTTTTATCTTTTTCAAACGTTTGAAACAACTGTTTTTCAAAGTTTTTCCATTGTGGAATTGAGATTCCGGAATAATTTGATACTTGAATAAGCCATCTAAGAGATTCAAACACTTTTGCACTTGGTGAAACAGGCCTGTTCTTGTTCTTGTTAGATGCCTTCAAGTCAATTCCAGTACAAAGTGACTCTGTGACAACAAAAGAAAACCCTGCTCAGTGTTGTGTCAGCCTCACAATTGATCTTATGCTTGATTGAGCCCGTCTTGCAGTCCCTGTGTCAGTGCAGCTCATGGGGGTCTTAATCTATTTTGATGCCATTACACTTTAACCAGCATGATGTCCTTCTCTGAGGAGTGGTCTCTCCTGATAACATATCCCAGTATGTGAGATGAAGTCTTGCCATTCTTGCCTATGAAGACCATTATAACTCTATATATTCCAAGACAAATCTGCTCCTTTGGCAAGCCATGATAATTTCAGTAGTCTTCAACAGCACCATAGTTCAAATTCATTAATTTTTCTTCAGTCAGCCTTTCAACATTCAACTTTTACATGCATATGAAACAATTGAAAATACTATGGCTCTGATCATGCATACTTCAGTCTTCAAAGTAACCCCTTATTTTCAATACTTTAGAGAGGTGTTTTGCAGCATATTCACTTAATGCAATACTTTCTTCAGTCACTTGAAGGCTTCTTTAATGTGCATTGCTTGTGGATCCAAGCAGAATGAATGGTTGGACAATGTCAATCTTTTCGTTTATCATGGTGTTGCCCATTGGGCCAATTGTGAGGGTTTTGATTTTCTTCACATTGAGTTATAATCCATACTGAAGGCTGAATAGATATGTGTTTATGCTGAAATCTTTATTTTATTTTGCATTTAGTGCATAATTTTAGGAAGGCAATTTTTTAAATTGTCAGGACATTATGTCACAACATATATATATAATGAGAATTAGATCATAGGTGTATGTTGCTGTTGTTGTGTTAAGCACCATAAGTCAGTGCTGACCCTGTGCCCAACAGAGCAAAACATTGTCCAACACTGGCCGTCCTCAACATTGTTCCTATGTTTGAACTCATTGTTGCAGTCATCATTTCAATCAATCTCATCAAGTGTCTCCCCCTTTTTTCACTGCTCCTCTACCAAGCGTGATGGGACAGCTATCTCCTAATAACATGTCCAATATAAGGGAAATGAAATCATGCCATCCTTGCTTCTAAGGAGCACTCTGCTGTACCTCTCGCAAGACAGCCTTGCTTGTTCTTTTGGTAGTCTATGGCACTTTCATTATCTTTGACCAGTACCACAGATCAAGTGCAGTGCCACTGCATTTTCCGTATCAGTGTGCAACTTTCACATGCATAGAGGCAATTGAAAATACCATGGCTTGAGTCAGGCACACCCTATTCCTGAATGTAAAATATTCACTCTACAACACTTTTCAAAGGTCTTCTGCAGCAGATTTACTTAATGCACTGTGTCCTTTGCTCTCTTAGCTGCTGCTTACATGAGCATAGATTGCAGATACAAGAAAGACAGAGTCCTTGACAACTTGAATTTTTATCCATTTATCATAATGTTACTTATTAGTTCAGTTGTGAGGATTTTGGTTCTCTTTATATTGAGCAGTAATCCATACTTCATCCTTGATCTTCATCAGAAAATTCTCCAAGTGCTCTTGACTTTCATCACGCATGGTTGTGTCATCTGAATATCACAAGTTGTTAATAAGCCTTCCTACAATTCTAATACCACATTCTTCTTCATATAATACATGTTATTTGATTATTTGGTCAGCATGAAGATTACATAAATATGGTTAGCGGATCCAATCCTGGTACACACCTTTCTTGATTTTAAACCATGCATTATTCCCCTGTTCTTTTCAGGGGGATCCGTGTACACATTTCCCCATAAGCACAGTGAAGTGTGCTGGAATCCTCATTTTTCTCAATGCTATCCATCGTTTTTTATGATCCACACAGTCAAATGCCTTTGCATAGTCAACAAAACAGAAGTAAAAATATTTCCTAGTATTCTCTGCTTTCAGCAAAGATCCATCTGATTTCAGCAATGACAGCCCTTGTTCCACGTCCTCTTTTGAAGCTGGGAGAACCTCTGGCAGATCCCTATCAATAGACTGCTGCCGCTGCTGTTGGATATTTTCATCAAAATTGTATTTGCATGTGTTATAAATGATATTGGTCTATAATTTGTGCATTCTCTTGTTTCACTTTTCTTTGGAATAGGTACAAGTAAGGGTCTCTTCCTGTCAGTTGGCCAAGTATCTCTCTTCCATGAGTAGGTTCTTCCAGAGTTTCATCAACTTGCTGAAATATTTCAATTGGTATTTCATCAATTCCTGGAGACTGTCTTTTAGCTAATGCTTCCTGGGTCATTTTATATTTTGCCCACAGAATCATTCAACATTGCAACTTGAGGCTTGAATTTGTTCTTTAATTCTTTCAGCTTAAGATATGCTAAGCGTGTTGTTCCTTTTTTATTTTGGCACGCTAGGTCTTTGCACATTTCATTGTATTTTACATTGCCTTCTCAAGATTTGACATTTCCTTGGACATCATAATTTCCTCCATGTGCCTTAGCTACTTTATGAAGAAGAGCAGGTTTCCGAGTCTGTTCTGACATTCACTTTGACCCTTTCTTCCTTTCTTGTGTTTTTCACTTTTTACACACTCGATAATTTATAAATTATTATTATTTTGTCATTTCTTACACTGTCCAACATCTCCCATTATCCACTTTTCTGTTGTCCATTGCCCAGGGAGGAGGCTATATGTCGATCCTTGTAATCAGTTCCCCTTTCCACCCCACCCTCCCTCCACCGTCCCGGTATCACCACTCTCTGTACTGGTCCTGAAGGGATCATCTGTCCTGGATTCCCTGTGTTTCCAGATCATTTCTGTACCAGTGTACATGCTCTGATATAGCCGGATTTGTAAGGTAGAATTGGGATCATGATAGGAGGTGGGGGGTATGGTGGGGAGGAAGCATTTAAGAACTAGCCTTTATTTGGGTTTCAGTAATTCCGCTCGGTTACATTTCTCTTGATCAATCTCTACCAGGCCTCTTGCAAAATTCTATCATGTGATCTCCAACATTGTTTCTCACCAAGGTGATATTTCCAACTTCTCTTCCTCTGTCTCTAATTTTATATTTCAATCAGCAATAATTATATATGCATCTTGATGGCACGTTTGATCAATTTCAGCCTAAAGATATTTATAGCATTCTTCAAATTCTTCATCACTTGCTTAAGTGGTTGGTGCATAAATGTGAATAAAGTGTATATTGATTGAGGTTTCTTCCATGCGGGTAGATATAATCTTGTCATGGACAGCATTGAACTTCAAGATAGATCTTGAAATATCCTTTCTGAGGATGAGTGCAACAGCATTCCTCTTGATTTTGTCATTCCAGGCATAGTAAACTATGTGATTTTCTATTTCAAATTGGCTACTAACGCCTAGATATGAATCTTTGGTGGTTTATTTGATTTTTAATGACATTCAATTTTCCTAGATTTATACTTTGTACATCCCAAGTGCCAATTATTATTTGTTGTCTGCAGCTGTTTCATCTCATTTTAAGTTATGCCCCTTCAGTAAATTAAGGTCTTACTTCATCAGGCTTTACTTCATCAAAATCATCATTGTTAACTCATATTTGAAAAGGCAGCTCTTCTGGAATCATATTTAAGTGCCTTCTAACCTGAGTTGCTCCTATTCTGACACTATCTGACAATGTTTTGTTCATTGGCTTTCAGTAACTGGCAATATTTCAATGCTATCAATTTTCTTTTCAGAGACTAACTCCTCTGAAGTGGACAGCCTAGTCTTTCTTCAGAGTTTGTTCTTAGCCTAGAAGTTTTGCTGAAACGTATTCACTTTGGGTCACCCTGATGCTATTGAAATGCTATTGACACAGGATCCAGTATCACATCAGCACACAAGTCAACAGAATATAACAAATTGACAGACAAGTGTGGGATATAGGCCTATGAATTCTAAATGTTTTCAGAAGTACATTCTTCCTTCATAAACTTTCCAACCTTCTTTGGTAGTTACATAATCTGGTGTCTATTTGAGGACTCAGAGTGAAGGGGTGAAGTCTAGCTTGTCAATCAGGTCATAGCTTAATGACCTCATTTGGAGGCACTAAGGAGATAAATAGCTTGCTGGAGGTGAGACACATGCTGACTCTGTTGGAGACATTATAGCTGACAAGACACATGGAGCTAGGTCAATGACCTGAGCTGGAGTAGCCACATGGAGACCCCTGACAGCGCTGAGATGCTTACAACACCACAGGATCCACAAGACTTCCCACCCACTGGTCTGTGATCATCCTGCATCGGCATCATTGCATGTGTTTTGAGTCTGAAGAGGAATTTGTAGATTGCTATTGGACATATGGGCTAGTATAGGATGTAGGGCCTTGATCTCGTCTGGGCTGAGATGTTTTCTCAATACTCAATTGATCTTGTCTATAAACCTCTTTCTTATACACATATGAATGTGTCTATGAATTTGTTTCTCTAGTCTACTCTTTTGATAAGGGAGTGACCCGCAGTCAGGGGAGTCTTGTCATTTCCTCTTTTGTGATTAAAAAGTCTCTTATAGGCTTAGAAAAGTTTCTCTTACTCTTCTGAAAATAAAAACTAAACCCAAGAACCTTGATAATAAAAGAGAATATTTCTTTTTTTCACATGCCTTTTAAAAGAAGTAATACATAAATTAAAAAATCTAAAGTGATATTTTATTTTAGTACATTCTAAAGAAATGGTCAGTACTAACTTCAAATTTTATTGTAGGTTACTGGAATAATGATAAGGAACCTTGGGATATGCATTGTGCTACTAACCTCAGTGTCAGCTGTTTGAACTCCTCCGTATTTCCTCAGAAGAATGATGAGGAATGATGTCTACTCTATTAATGCGATCATGTCTTCAAATCCTAGAGGCAGTTCTACTCTTCCCTTTAGAGTCCCTATGAGTCTGAATTAATTTGATGACAGTGAGCTTGGAATTCTGTTTTGTTTTGAGTGATAATAGTCAATAAAACACCCAATATAGTTCTAAATTTTAAAAAATGTTTTAATGAGTTGATACTTCTAATAGTAGTTGTTGACATCAATAAGCTGTTGGATCAATAAACCATGTTTGTTACTTTCCTAATTAATATTCTGTCTTATTTTCTATTTTGTTTTGTAGGTTTGCCTAGTTATAGACCATTACTCAGTGAATACCTTAATTATGTCTACTATTTGAGGGTATTGTTTTTATAAGTTTATGGGATAGTATGAAGGTAATTAGTATTATCTTCAATACAAAAATATTGTGAAATACACAAACAACACATACAAAATAAAATGGCAGATGTTTTATGGTTTCTATTAAAATTAATATTTAAATGATTAATTTTAATATTTCCATTTGCAGTCAACAAAACTCAAACATAACCAGTTTAAACAGTGGAAAGATTTATACTGTTATGTAATTTCAAATTTAATAAATTGTGCTTCCAAGCCCTAGCTACTACTTTGAGAGGTTTCTGTCACTATTCTTGGTAATGAATCATTGAAAAAGAGACCATTCTCCAGAAAGTTGATTAGCGCAGTTGCTTTAACAATGGACTCAAACAGATCAATTATTGCAAGGATGGTTCCAGACTGAGAAGTGTTTCATTCGGTTTTGTAAAGTGTCCCTGACTCTATACTCTTCCACAATTGTTTCAGTTCAAGTTTGGATGAAGTGTGTCCTGAATTCCTTTAATTCATCTACTACCATTACTGTGGTTTATAATGTCATTTTCATAATTTTTAAAAGACAACAATTGTTTTCTATAAACTGAAAAAAATGTCTTGAATTTTGTTCTTATTGGAGCAACTAATAAGAAGCAGTCATTATGCTTAGGACAGTCAGGAGTCCATTGGTCTAACTGGATGCATCTGTTGGGGGCAGTGTTGGGTTGGCAGCTCATAGCCCTAAGAGGTCAGCAAGAGAAAGATGAGGTTTTCTGTTCCAATAAAGAATTTCAGCCTCAGAAACTCTTTGTATAGTAAATATGAGTTGGAATGACTCATATTGATGGCAGTTTGTTGTTTGTTGGTTGGTTAGTGGGCTTTGGCTCATTGCTCATTACAGATAGAACCATTAGCAGAAAGAGCATTTGACAATGTGCCTAGCTGGCACATTTTGAAGTGAATTATAAACCTATACATTTATTTGAACCCTTGGAGGAGCTTGGGGGATGTAGTGGTTTGTGTTGGCCTAAAAGTCACATGGTCAGCTGTTGGAAACCATCAGCAGTGCCATGTGAGAACAACTGGGTTTTCTATTCCGGTAAAAGGTTGCAGTGTCCAAATCCCACAGGAGGTTTGCTGTAAGTCAGCATTGACTGGATGACAATAAGAGTGGCATTTGGCAAAAAGGCCTTGTGATCTACTTGCATAGAGATGATATCCTTGAAAATCTGATTGTTCTGCTTAGATTGATTTCATTTCAAGTACACACATCTGGGTGAAAGTAAGGGTGAAGCCTAACCTATTTGTCAGTCTGCGGCCTGATGACGCCTCCTCTGGGGTGTGACCTTTTATATAAGAAAGAGACCCTCAATAGAGCAGAGATCACTTTTTCTCTGCCTCCTGCTAGATCTGAATTGCACATCTGGTACATCAATTTCTTGTGTTGCCTGCCAATCCTAGGAGGCTTCTGTGGACTACTGACCTCGATTTATTTTGGCAAACTTGGATTCAGCTACATTTTCATCCACCAGTCTATTGCTCTCCTGCTTTATTTTGCTTCCTGTTCATCAGCTTTCACAGTTACATGAGTCAAAATAACCTTCTTCTTACATCTGATCTATAGACTTGAACCAGATTAGATATACCTACTTCTACAACTGTTAAACAACATCTTAATATAAATAACTTTCTAAATATGTATATAAACATAAAAGTATCATTGATTTGGCTTCTCTAGAGAATGCAATCTAAGTGGTGAGTCAAAATTGACTTAATGTCAGCAAGCTTTTGGGGGGAGGGTTTTTCTGGTTTTGATGCTAATAATAGCAAAATATTATTAAAAAATGGTCAAAAAGTTTGGCTTTCTGAACTCCTCCCGATGTTAAGAGAGATACATATTGGGCTAGTAAATATCTCCAATCCTGTATTGGGGGGGAAACGTGGGCTAGTAATTGGTGCTCTGAAATATAAAAGAACAGTCTTGGGAAGCTTCTTTAATGCCTTTGAATGAGTATAGTAGGTACTACCATTGTTTTTCACAGCCAGAAAACAAAATTAGAACATGATTTTAAGTTAAAAGATATGTATTTAGACAATACTAAATTTCTAAATAGCTTTTCTTATTGTTCTCCTTTCAGGAGAAATGAAGAATAAAAGGATACATGCACACACTTATGTGTATACATATATACAGCAATATGGAATACACGTTGACAATTTAGATTTTTAAGTTATTTTCATTGAATGTAAGTCTCTGCTTTGAAAATAATATATATTTGAAAGACAGTGTTTTAGAAGTATTGAATTTATAAGTATAACCACCACCGCTGTTTACTATGCATGTCTGATTGCTCGGATCATAAATTGGGGCATATATTATTAAGAACAGGGTAAGAGCTGTCTGATTTGAAGCATATAAAGCCTTAACTGCCACAGATAATGTCAACTCAAACTATTATTTCCATTTGAACACAGATTATAGGACAGAAAGACATAAATGGAAATTAAAAAATAAATTCAGCACATATATCAGAAAGTACCTTTTCATGTAGAGCATAATAAATGCTCAGAAAAGCCTGTAGGCAAAATCACTGAGGCAAAAAAAAAGGCAGGATTGTCATTCAAGGAACAATTAGATGCCATCCATGAGGAAATGAAGTACTAAAAAAGTAAGCCTTGATGGATCAAATGACCTTTATTCACTCTCCCCAAATCTTTTATGTTCTTATCATTCTAATCAGCAAATCTTTCGGCAATTTGAACTGCAGCAACGTAAATTCTTACTAGAATTATTCACCTCAGCAGTGAACTGCTGAGGAAGACCCTTTCTCAATGTGCTACAAAGATCGTGTATGGACCAAATACAATGCCCAGCCCTACTCATAGGTGTTTTATTCACACAATGCTGCAGGTCTGCTCATATAGAATTCTCGGTTATAGAAAATCCTACAATATTTTAAATCCAATGTAATTGAAATTTGGTCCAAATAAGAGGACTGAATACCTCCTAACTTCTTCAGTTGTAAAGAGACTAAGGAGAATTTAATTAAGATATTTTCTTGTCAAAAATTGTTTTAAATAAAGATTTTTATAATCAGTGCATATATGTTTGTGTTTAACTTTAGAATTTTAGTAAACAATGACCTTTTGTTTTAACACAATTTTATTGAAAATCAAACAAAATAGAGATTTAAAAATCAGGCATTCCCTTTACAATGATCTGAAAAGAAATAGATTAAAAATAGCACATTTTTTAAAGTTAGACATTGATACAGAAAAAACATAACTTAAAATATTTACTTTCTGAATTTGACTGTTTTGGAAATCAGTGGTGTACATTTCATCATATATTTCTGACTTTAGTCCCATTTGCTGAACATAGAACTCTTGAGATTGGGGGATACTGTGAAAACTGTAGTCTCCTATTATGTTCTTAGAGTGATATTCAGTGAAAGAAAAAGAACATGTTTCTATCTGTCATCTAAATGGACTCCCAGAGTTCCCTCTATGTATCACAAATTGGAACTCAGTGGTGAACTGAGTGTTGAGGGAGTGTTTTCAAAAGCTTGCAGAAGGTCACATAAATTGGACAGTTTAAAGCAAAAGAACCTGGAGGCTTGAAAAAGATTAGATATATTTTAAAGGGTTCTTAAATAACTAAATATTTTATGAATCAAGCTATAGATGAAAGTTATATCAATTTCATTAAGAATATATATATATATCTTCATCTTGCTGTAAATTAGTTTCACAATGGATAAAATCTACAAGTAATATATAGATCTTGCTTGATAAGTACTTCAATAAGTCATTATGCTACAGAATACCCGATACCAATTGAACATTATCATATTTAATTTAATATACTAAATAAACTAGTCTGTGGCCTAGGTCACATAACCTATAAAACTATGTAAACATGGCTAAAATAAGAGTTTCAATTGTACTTTAAATTGATGGAAAAGTTATTACCCATTTTAAAAATAAAACTTTAACAGTGTTAAATGAACAATAAGAAAACAATGTATTGAATCGAGTAATTCTCAGAGTACACATAATCAATGAGAAATTTGGTAGCAAAAGTAGAATACACAAAGACACTATTATATTGCTCAAAATAATTACGACAATAGCCAAGCATCTTAGTAAATCTAATATAAATATTAAGTACTCCTACCTACTTAAGTAAATTTATTATTCACAAATTTATAAAATCTGCCTTTGTAATATGCATTCTTTAAATTTTTTAATAATGTGGACATTTCTAATGTGGCTTAATATTAGAAGAGAGATATTTAGAACATACTTGTGGTAGTTACATAATCTGGTGTCAATTTGAGGATTAAGAGTGTTGGG
Organism: Echinops telfairi; assembly: GCF_000313985.2. Lineage (NCBI taxonomy): Eukaryota > Metazoa > Chordata > Mammalia > Afrosoricida > Tenrecidae > Echinops > Echinops telfairi. The sequence goes on from NW_022103903.1 coordinate 6,245,344, forward strand.
GTGGAGTTCAGCCTGTCAATCAAGATACAGTGAACCCTCGTTTACCGTGGTTAATCGGTTCTAGACCCTACCGTGATAAATGAAATTCCACGAAGTAGGATTCCTTATTTGTAAATCAAATATTTTCGTAGTTAGAGCATAGAGGACATGAAGAAACACCCTTTAGTCACCATTACACTCGTATTACCCAATTTATTAAATGAAAAAGGGAAAATACAGTAAAACATTTTGGATGTTACAATTATCATTTATTATTTATTATATTATTTATGGCATCTAGTTTACAGTATTACATATTTCACATACAGTATTATTATACATAGTTCTTACAAATACTGTAATCAATAGCCTATGAAATGACTTAAGGGATGTACTCTACAGGTGGGTCGCTGTCTTTTTCCTCTGAAGGAGCGGGTGTAGGGGCGCTTATTTTTATTGTCAGAAGGCTTAGAAGAAGCAGTTCATTTAGGTGCCATCATAGGGCTTAGATAAAATTTCTTAAAAATCGCAAACAATTACAGTACACTGTACAAAAGCAAAAATGCATCTGATACGTAGCTCTGATACGTAGTGATGCAGACAGAAGCGTGTACAGTATGAGCCAATCAGTGGCAGTAATGACAGAGCATGCGCTGTTACGCAAAAACCGCGATAGAGTGAAGCCGTGGAAGTCGAAGCGCGAAGTGGCGAGGGTTCACTGTATAGCCAATGGGACTTCTGTATGGGCATGGCTTTCTCCTGAGGATTCTGAGAACTCCTGTATTTCCTCCTTGAAGTTGGGAGTCTCTCTCGGCTTACTCCCTGTGACACATCCCTATGGAGAAGACACATGGAGAGAGGCTGATGAAGCCAGACCTCTGGAGCTAGAGAAGACATTGGAGAGCCCTGACAGCACTGAGATGCTTATAATGCCACTGGATCCACAAGACTTCCCATCCACTGGCCTCTGATCTTTTGGCATTTGGCGTCATTGCATGTGTTGTGTGAGTCTGATGAGGATATTATAGATTTTTATCAGACATATGGGCTAATATCGGACTTATGGACTTGATCTGGAGAGGACTCTGACGGTTTCTTAATGTACACTTACTTTATATAAAGCACCTTCTTGTACACATTTGAGTATCTAAGAATTTGTTTCTCTAGTCTATCCAGATGAACACAATATTCAGTAGAACAACATATATGATTATTCTTGTAATCAGTATACTTTTCTTTCAGTAGTGGTCTATAACTATGACTACAATGTAATAGGACCAATCTTTCTCTTACTGGAAAAGTTACCATGAATTCTTACATAAAGTGATATCATCTCTTTTGTTGAGAGAACATGTTAAGTTATCATAGATGATTTACAAAGTAAGACTAGCCCAAAGACAGAATCAGTATTACATTTGGGGTTCACTTTTTTATAAATGTGCAACCTCATTAAACTTTCAGATGTTGGAGTTATTTAAAAATCATCTAATTCATACATTATCTCTTAAGGAAAATCCATCTTAATAGATTACAATCTTATTTAACTCATTTTTCTTTAAAGCAATAAAATTCTAGATTTAAAATTATGAAAAAAGGATTTTATTGTGTTAATATAACAAGGGTGATATTATGCATAAAATATGAGATTGTAAATTTTTTAAATTCCCCGAAGAAATATCCTACCCAGTTATGGAAAAGAGAAAGTGAAAATTTTAGCCTAGATAATTATTCTAGGATAACAGCAACAATTTAAAAATTACACTCAGAAAATAACATTTGTATTCTACTTCCAACAAGATGGTAGACTAGATAGATGTCCTACATAAAACCTCTACAAGGACAAAAGAGGCAAATATATGAGAATTATTGAGTCTCAAGAAAGGAGTGATGACTGAATTGATTACCTATTGAGAGAAAGAATGAAACCAAATCACCCAGGGGGGGAAAAATAAATGGATGAACTGTCAGTTGGCCTGCCACAGGTGCCGTCACATTTAGCTCTACTCATTAGGGACCTGGTCAGGTTTACACCACAATGTGATAGCAAGAAAGAGGAGATATCTTGCTCTCCACAGCCTGTGGGGTAACAAAGAGGTACAGCTAGCCCCCACTCTTATGAACTCAGCGGATGGTTACACTGTTTACTTCAAGCAATCTTGTGACCATTGAATGCAGACTATGAGAGAACAACAGAACAAAAGTATGCATCTGTGTCTGTGACTATAATCGGCTCTTCTCCATCAAGTTCAAGACCAGTGCAGGCAAAAATGGATTACTGACTATGATAGTCTGGGTACTTTAGAGAAACAAATCCATAAAACCTCATGTATAACAGAAGTTTTATATAAAGGTTAAGTGCCCATCAAGAAAACATTCCAACCCAGTGTTGCCCAAACCCACAAGTCCAACATTAACCCATATGTCTGATACCAATCTACAAAATCCTTCTCCATCTCAAAAAAAACACACTATGACACTGATTGCAGGAGGAAAGCCAAATCTATAAACATATAAGCATCTCAGCACAGGCAGCGGTCTCCACATTGCTGCTCCAGCACCCAGGGCTGCATTGGGGTAGGCTTCTCCTTGGGGACGTCTTGAAGGATGTAAGCCTTGCTAGCTGAAACAGGGGACTGGCTAAAGTAGCTGCATCCTGGTCTGACCATCACAAAGCAAGAGACCTGAGAACTCAAAAGGCGAAGCTCACTGAGCCATTTATCCCTCTGCCCTTCAATTAACCCCACATGTGTTTATCAGCCAGGTTTGCACAATAAACTAACTCCCTCACTGACAGTGAGAGGAGGAGAAGCCTTTCTAGTCCCATGACTTCCTGATGAACAATGGAGGGTCCATCCCCCCACTCACACCTTAGTGGCTGACTGAAACATCTCTGGTAAACTTCTATGGCTGTTAAATATGTACTGAGAGAAGGGGAAGTTCAGAAACACCTACCTTGGGGAGTGGTCTTGATAAATTCTGCTTACTTGAGACAGGAGCAAGCACATACAGGTGGCTGAAATTAGGAAGTAATTCCTTGTTCTGTCTTGTTTTGTTTCCCCCTCAGCCAACTGGTGATAATTATCATACACAGACAGCTCAGTTACTCAAAATCAAAAAACAAGCAAACAAAAATATTCACTGCCATCAAGTCGATGTTGACTTATATTGATGTTATAGGATGGAATCGACCAGCCCCTGTGAGTTTCCAAGACTGTACTTCTTTACAGAAGTAGAAAGTCCTGTCTTTCTTCCATGGAGCTGCTGATGGTTTCCAACTGCTGTCCTTGAAGATTGCAGTGTAACTCTTTACTACTCTACCACCTATACCTAAAAGAGCTACAACGATTGGACAAGGTCTATTGCTTAATATGGAACCATATGATCATCAAATATTAATAAATACAATAGTAACATGAAGTCATGGAGAAAATAGAGTATTTCAGTTTGTATGAAGAAACAATGTAGAGGAGCACAAAATGAGAGCAATACAGAGTCAAAATATTGTTCTAAGATTTTTTAAAAATTGGAGCTAACAGATAAGGAATTAAGAACACTGGAATTAAGCCCCTCAGGACCAATAATGAGAGTAGTGATACCAGGAGGGTAAGGGGAAGGTGGGGGAGAAATAGGGAACTGATCACAATGATCTACACATAACCCCCTCCTAGGGTGATGGACAACACAAAAGTGGGTGGAGGGAGACATCATTCAGTATAAGACATGGGGGAAATAAAGATAAATTATCAAGGGTTCATGAGGAAGGGAGGAGAGGGAAGGGGGGGCAATTAACTGAAACCAAGGGCTCAAATAGAAAGAAAATGTTTTGGAAATGATGATGGTAACATATTTACAAATGTGCTTGACATAGTGGATGGATGCATGGATTATGATAAGAGAAATATGAGCCCCCAATAAAATGATTTTTAACAGATGGGCAGGGAGAACATTAATACTTAGATAGGTTCAACAGATTGAGAAAACGACAAATGAAAACAAGGAAAGCACAGGAGGAAACGTACACATTAGAAGAATTCAGGAAAATGCTAAGAGAACAATCTGACAAAATAAATGAAAAATTAGGAAAAATGCAAAATTATCAAATGCAGAACATAAATACTAAAATTTTAGAAATAGATAATTCATTGAAAGAGTGAATAACTAGAATTGAATAAATAGAAAGTCAAATTAGTGAACTTAAAACAAATTTCTCGATAATAATTTGCTAGATAAACAATTAAAAAACAGAAACAAACAAGAATGCCTGCATATTAGATGGGACACTATTAAGTGGAATAATGTATGTGTGATGAGAAATCCCAAACAAGAACAACCAAAAGAGTACAGAAAATTGTTGGGAGAATACTTCCCTAGCATCAAGAAAAAGGAGAAGATATGCATTCATAAAGGCAAAAGTACTTCAAACAGGATAAACTCCAAAAGAAATCACCATGAGATATCATAGTCAAACTTTCAAAATCAAATATAAGGAACGAATTCTGAGGGCATCTCTCGAAAAGGTACCCCTGTAGGGTAACCAAAGAGACAAAGTCTTAATTCCAGCTGAAACTATGTAAGCAAGAAGGGAAAGAGTTAGCATCTATAAAAATCTCAAAGTAAAACAAATGTCAACATTGTATGATGAAGGATTGTACTCCAACAAATGAAAAAATTCATAGAAACACAATACCCATTTAAACTAATATGGACTGATACAGAAAACCTGAACATACTCTGTCTTAAGCTGGATTCTCTAAAGAAAAAAAAAAAGTCAGATAGATAGAACACTAGAGAAGAAATAGAGTACATATATTTCATATCTAGATTATTCTCTATGTATATTATATATATGAACAATATATGAATTATAGAATAAAATATGAATTGTCTCTATAATATATATTAATATATGTCTATGTATATTGTATATATTTGTGTATATATGTAGACAGAGAGAAAGAGAGATGGGAGTGAGTAATCTAAATAATATGGTTCTCACAGTTGAACACGTGGATAAATTCAAGTTCAGACAGGTTCCAAGTCCATGGATCTAGAGCCATCTCTTGACACATAGTTTGGGGGCTAATGAAACCAAGATTGGTAGGAAGACCAAAGGTTGGTGGCACAGGCAAATGAATCTTAAGTAATCAGGTCAGACATATGACTAGAGAGATGAAGGAATCCAAGTTAGTTGGTCACATGGCAGGCCACTGATGGCTCTAGAATGGAGAGACAATATGAAAGACCATTTAGCTCAAGTCCAAAGAACCATAGGTTAGTGAGCCAGATGTAGGGTCCAGACTCAGCAAAATGGCAAGTAAGATTTTCCACAGCCTCCACTTATATAAGAAGCATGTCACCTCCCCAAGGAAACATCTTTGGAATCCTATCAGGGTTGTTGTCTTTGCAAGGTGTTTCCTTCCACTCTAATCTTCCTACATTATGGAGGCTTATAACTGATTGACTTTGATTACATTATAGTAGGCCAGGTTGTAAGGTCTTACTTGGTATTAACTGCAAAACCACGGAGGTTCTTGACTCAGCCAAGTTGACATAAAACCTTAACTATCACAGACCAACAATAAAAGCAGATATTGTTAAAACATACAACATAAAATATTTCGGGCCAGACAGTTTCTCTAAAAGAGAGGACACTAATTCTCCTCAAATTATTACAGAAAATAGAAATGATAGGACATTTCTGAACCCATTTTCTGAAGTAAATATAACCCTGACATCATCATATTGTATATCACTAAAAAAGACATCAGGGGAATTGAAAGTTATATACTAATATACCTCATGAACATAGACACAAACATTTTCAACAAAATCCTAGAGAATATAATGCACCACTACCTAAAATTTTTAATATAACAATACATCATGTCAAAGTGGGATCACAAGAGGTATGAAAGGATGGTTCAACTTTAGCAAAATAACCAATGTAATTGACCACATAAAAACAAACAAACAAATAAAAAAGCAAACAGATTTAATTGATGGAGAAAAGAATTGACAAAATCTACCAAACATTCTTGGCAAAAACACTCAAAACGTGCAATAGAAAGGAAATTCTTTAGCATAATGAAGAATAAATATATACAAAGTCAGTAGCCTTCATTCTACATGATGGAAAGGGACTGAAATCGTTCCCATTGTGGATAGTAAACACACAAAATTTCCTTTTGTTACCACTTTTATTCAATATTGGGCTGGAAGTCTTAGAGCTATAAGAAAACAATGTGAAATTAAAGGTACACAAATTGGTGAAGAAGAAGCAAAATTCTATTTGCAGATAATATAATTCTATACCTACATCATTCTGTGCTTTCATATCAAAGACTATAATAAAATATTTGGAAGTAATTGAAATATTCAGCAACATGAAAAATTGAAATATTAACACACAGTTTTCTGTATACTATCAAACCCGAACTATTAAAAGGAAATTAAGAAAACAATAATATTTACAATAGTGTTCCAAAAGATGAAGCATTAGAAATAAACCTAACCAACCAGAGAAAAAAAGATATGTGCAAAAACAAACAAAAACTAAAGCAAAATTACAAGAAACCAAAAGAGATCAATATAAATGGAAAAATAAACCATGCTCAAGGATAGGGAGACATATTATTGTGAAAATGCCAATACGACCCAATGCGATCTATTTATATAATGCAATTTCCATCCAGATCTCAGCATCTTTCTTTAAAAATATGTTAAAATAATCACCAACATTATATGGAAAGGAAATAAATCAAAGATAAGCAAAGCACAACTAAAGAACAAAATAAATCATTCATGTTCCAATATCAAAACCTATTGCACAGTCATCCAGTGGCAACAGTCTGATACTGGTACAAGTATAAATACATACATCAATGAAACAAAATTGAGAATCCAGAAGTAAATTCATCCACCTTCAGACAACTGACTTTTAATGAAGGTCTGAATCATATTAAATGAAGAGGAGAGAATCTTCAACGAATGGTGTTGGCAGAAATGGATTTCCTTTGCAAAAGAATGAAACAGGACCCAAATCTGATTCTATATACAAAAAGAAATGGATATGCATGAAAGAACTAAATGTAAACCCTAGAAAGTCTTATCAGTTAAAAAATATGAATGATTTAGGGGTGCTAATATATAATATAAACCCACTATCAAACATAACAAAAAACACACACATTAGAAAACAAAGAGATGTCTATTCCAGGAACTGGTCTCTGCTGATAACCGTATGTCCAAACTACATGAGACAACGTCTCATAATCATTGCCTCTATGGAGAATTTTGGCTGTACTTCTTCCAAAACAAATTTGTTGATTTAAAAAAAAAAATCATTTTATTAGGGGCTGATACGACTCTTATTACAATCCACACAATCCATTGTGTCAAGCACATTTGTACATTTGTTGCTATCATCATTCTCAAAATATTTTCTTTGTACTTGAGCCCTTGGTATCCGGATTTTACCATCCATCTGGGGTAGTCTATGGAGGGATTGTTTTTCCAAGTATTTGTCCATGTCTTCCAAGTTGTTTAATTCACTGGAGTAAAGGCCTTCGGAGTACTGCGCAGCCCTGATCAGTCCCTGCAGAAATCCATGGGTCCTGGGATTCTGCAGTGGGTGCAGAAGAGGGGTGGATGTGTGCTTCTAGTTCAAGAAGTGCTGTGGGCTCTTTGGGGGACTATCCAACATCCTTGAATCTCCTATTGGGTCCCAAGATCTCCCCACTCACTGATCTCCATGGAGCTCCCAGAGTGAGCTGCCTACCTGGTCACCATCTTGTCAAAAGTCCTCCATGTATTCTTTCCATCTTCTTTTGATGCTTTTTGAATCATTCAATATTTTGTACATAGACTATTTCAAAGTGTCAACTTGAACTTAAACGTTCTCTTTAGTCTTTTCAGTTTAAGAGATACTGACCACGTTTTTCCATTTTGGTTTTCTAATGTTAGGTTTGTGCACATTTCTTTATAATATCCAATGTGGTTGATGTTAAATTGCATTTCAGGGAGAAAAAAGGTGACTTTTGAACTTCCCAAGAGCAAAAACCATACTGTTTAGATCAGGGATGCTCAGACTTTTTCAGCATGTGAGCTAGTACTTACAATATGATCAAGTCAAAATAATCTACCAACTACAAAAATGAAAAATAAACATATTTTTATTTATTCATTACATTTATTTGTAAATGCATTGAGAATTCTTTATATGTACAATGTATGTTTCTGTACCTTGCATAACGGCGTGAGTCCATATTGCACAACACAACACAATTAACTATGTACATTTTTTGTCATTGCCTGAGTTTACTCTGATGACTTGCACTGAATGGAAAGAGCCAGGGATGCATAGTCCAGACAGTAGCTGCTGACAGCCAGCCTCAAGCACACTTCCAAATGATCATCAGTCATGGTGGAATGGTACATGGATTTAATGATCTTTACGTGGGAAAAGGCTGTCTCACATAAATAAGTAGAGCTAAAAAATGCAGTCAAGGAGTTAGCACATTTCTCACGTTTGGGTACTTTTCCTCTGCGAATAAGTTTCAGGACTGTTCACGCATTCTGGACTTCAGCTGAATGTTGGCTTACAGTGTTAAACTCTCCCATTCTGTATGAAAGTGATTACATTTGGTCCACTCATTTTAATATCCTTTATTATTTTAAGAGAAAAACAAGAAGGTCTAAAAATTGGTGATAACTTAGCTTGTCAGTTTTGCTACACTTAGTACAGTTGTTTGTGCATGCATTTGACACCTAAGGTTGCATCTGATTGACTGCACTATATATCATTTAAGTGACGGGATTGATGATAGGCTTATGTCTATTTTTTTAATGCCATGCAAGCTACCCACACTACATTTGCGATTGACTAGTAGATCGTGATCAATGTATTGAGCACCCCTGGTTTAGACAAAATGGCTGATACAAGTCCAGGACAACTATGTGTACCCTGCCATGGGTTGAGGTCATATGCACGTGAATGGGATAGTCTAAGACAGTGGTTCTCAACCTTCCTAATACTGTGACCCTTCAATACAGTTCCTCATGTGTGGTGAGCCCCCAACCATAAAATTATTTTTGTTGCCATTTCATAACTAATTTTGCTACTCTTATGCATTGGGCGACCCCTGTGAAAGGGTCATTTGACCCCCAAATGGGTCACCACCCACAGGTCGAAAACCACTGGTCTAAGAGAACATTGAACTTAGGTGATGTTATAAACATTGTGTTCAGGATATACCTGTACTAGAATTATATTGATTTATCTTCCCAATGATTATGTGTGATAAAAATGAATAATGAAAATTGTGTTGGGAGGGCCTGGAAGCCTATTGTCTTCAGCGTTCACGATGCCATTTGTACAAAACGAAGTTAAAAATTGTCCAATCATTGTAGACCAAGGGAGCAAGGGGCTAAGCTAAGCTTTTTATCTAAGCCCCACCTAGAACCTTAAGCATCAGGAAATCTGTAATGTCCACCCAAGGACAAAATTTAGAGGTTTAGGAAAGAAGAAGGATAGAAGCAGGACGCAAAAAGAAAAAGCAGAAAGGACCATGAGACTGAAGGCATTGAAAGTTCCAATGTGAACTTGTAAGAAAGCAGTTGATGGTTTATTCAACATTTGGTTTTTCAAAATTTGTTATGATCCATACAGTCAAAAATCCTTGGATAGTCAATAAAATACAAGTAAACATGTTACTCTACCTTGAGTTAAAATCCACCTGACATCAGTCATGGTATCTTTTGTTTTACTTTCTCTTCTGAATCTAGTTTTAATTTTTCATAACTCTCTGTCAATGTACTGCTTCAATCATATTTGGATGATCTTTAGTAAAATTTTACTCCAGCCAACATTTTGCTCATATACCCTTTCAACATTGCATCTTGAGACTTGACTTTGTTCTTTAATCCTTTTGTTTTAAGATAGTGAGAGCAAATTCTTCCAGGTTGGTTTTCTAGCTCTATATCTTTATACATTTTATTATGATACTTGATCTTGGCTTTTTTAACTGCCTTTCAAAGTTTTCTGTTCAGCTCTTTGACTTCATAATTTATTACATTTGTCTTAGGTACTCTATGATAAAAGAAAGTTTCAGAGAATCTTCTGACATCTAATTTCATCTTTTCTTTCTTTCCTGTCTTCTTTGTGACTTTTTGTTTTCTTCATATATTTTGTTTTTGATGTAATCACACAATTCATCCGGTCATATATCTTTAGTGTTCAATATATCTAATCTGTTCAATATATCTAATCTGATAAAAATTTATGGGTGATACTCAAGGCCATATTTTGCTTTTTTGTTTGTGGAATTGTTTTAATTTTCTTCAGCTTCAACCTGAAATTCCATACGAGCAATTTATGGTCTGTTCCACATTCCCATTAGGTCCATGTAGATAATAATTTGTATGTTACTGAAAAATAAATTTCCCATGAATAATCCTTGACCTTGTGAAATGTTTTCATGTGTTCTTCAGAGTCATTTTAATCATGAATGTTATGTTTTCAAATACTCATTATTCTTGGTTTTCCAATTCTTACATTTCTAATCAATAATTACTAAATCATTTTGATTGTATATCTTCATAGTTAATTTCAGACTGAAGAGTTTTAAAATATCTTCAAATTATTTATCTTTGGCATTAGTCATTGTCTCATAAATTTGATTACTGGCATTAACTGGTTTTCTTTACATTTGATTGGATATTACCTTATCACCAACAATGTTGTAATTTAGGGTAGGATCTTAAATGCTGTTTTTGAGTATGAATCTGTTTTCATTTATGTTTAATTTTTCTTTCTCATTGTAGAAGTTCATATGATTATTGCATTCAAAATACCTAATAACAATTATTTTCAGCTCATTAATGTCTAGGATACTGATCCTATGTGTTCTATTTAGTTTGCTACATATTCCAATTTTCCTAGATTCACACTTGGCACATTCCTTGCTTCAATTATTAAGTGATGTTTGCAGAAGTTTCTTTTTGAGTCATTCTAGATCAATTAATGAAAGTTCCCCAAGCTGTACTCCATGCATGTTATTGAAGTCTTTGTGGAGGGAATTCTTCTCCAGTTATATTATGAAATATCATAAAGGACTAATCTTTGAGCTATAAAACTGGCAACATTCAGCTGCTGTTGACCTATTCAGATAATTTTAACACACTAATATATTTTTAAAGAATTCCAGGTCAATTTTCTTAAACTATCTTAGTCTCAGAACTCCACAGGAGAAGTTCTGCCTTTTCTTATAGGGTTTCTGAGTTTGAATTAACTTACTGGCAGAGATTTAAGAAAAAAAACTTTGGTCTGAGATTTAAGAAAAAAAACTTTGGCCTGTATTAGACTTAGCAAATGTTCTCCATAATTTATACTGGAGCTATAGAATCTTTTTGGATACCCTACATCATATATATATCTATATAAATATCTATATCTATATCTATCTATATCTATCTATCTATCTATCTATCTATCTATCTATCTATCTATCTATCATCTATATATATGAATTACTCAAATTGCCAAGTTATAGGCCCTGGCAGCCTAATGAGTGAGTGAGTTATGCATTGGGCTAGCCACAAAGTCAGCAGTTCAAGACCACCAGATGCTCCCCAGGAGATGGAGGAAGCTTTCTACTTTGTTACAGAGATATAATCTTGGAAATCAACTAGGACAGTTCTAACTATTCATATAGGGCCCCTAGGAGTCTGAATTGATCGCCTAAAATCTGGTTTGATTTTGAAACTCTTAGTTAGAATACTCAAGGCTTTGTGCAATGGACTTTTTTTCTGATAGGGTGAACTAAACACTAATTATTGGAAATGCCAAAACAGAGCTGGCTTTAGTCAATATCTTCAACATTTTATTTTGAGTATTTTTTGACTAAACTAAATTTGAAAGGCTTTATAAACATATAAAAAAATCTACCACTACTATATTACCATACTTGCCTCATTCAAAAAGAAGTTTCACAAGTTTGCATTTACATTAGAAAACACCACCAAATTAGCATCTAAATTCTCAGATTTAGCACCCACTTAAAACCATAGACATGATTTCTTCATTAACATAGCACAAAGTCGCACTCATAAGAACTAATTATAGAATTAACACCTTGGTGCATAAAACTGATTGTCATTTCAAATTATAAATTAAAATCAGAATCATAAAAGCATGAAACATAACTTCTGCTGTCCATTAAACTGTCAATGACTAAAAGGCATAATATTCAATATTTGTATAATTTTGGAAAAACAAGCATTCAATATATAGCAAGCACAATGGAAATAACTTTGAAGCTTTTCTAAAGGATAATTTGAAAGACAAGTACTCATCAAAGTTTTAAGAAATGCATAAGCTTTTTGACTTTGCCTTCCTAGAGCTATGACATTATAATAAATAGATTATCAAATATTCTTTTAAATGAAATAAAAATTGACTTATTATTCACAGTATTCTATGTGATTCTAAAAATTATAAATAAATATCTAAACTTTAAAATTAATTATTGACACATTCCTTAATTTTATTTATCACAACTAAAATTATATATGGACACATACATTGGCATAAGAAACATTTGATTATGTATTATTAAGAAACAAACAAACAATTTCACTGCCATCAGACTGATTCTGACTCGTAGCAACCCTCTATGACATAGGAGAACTGCTCCTTTGGGTTGCTGTGCCTTTAAATCTTTGCAGGCATAGACAGCCTCATCTTTCTCCCTAGGATAGCTGGTGGTTTTGCACCCCTGATGCCTGTGGTTAGCAGTTCAATGTAGAACACCCTATGTCACCAAAGCTCCTACTGATTTTAGAAAGCAACTTAAAAAACCTTATATTAGAATTAGATAGTGATGTATTTCTAGTTGTTGAATGTACAGAAAGAAAATTACTATGAGAAAATGGCCCATTAGAAAAATTATACTTCTTGGCTTTGTTAGGTTATAGATTATCTCTTTTGTTCTATCTCTCTTTCTTCTTCTTTTTTTAGTAAACTAGATTTCTTTCTTTCTAAATCACTAAAACCCATTAAATTATCTCACTTTATGAGCCATCTCCCCAAAGTCTTATAGATGAGATAAGGCAGTTTAATTTATAAGCATATACTATAGTTTTGGAATAATAGTTCTAGGATGGATAATATTAAGATAACTATTTAAGCTTATGCTTTTCAAAAATTATTTAAAATAATTTAGAATAGGGGACACAGTTTCTAATAAAAAGCACAGGAAAAGCTCAGAAACTGTCAGTGAGGTTCCACTAGGAAGACTGCCCTGCACTTGCTGGAAGCAAGGAAATCAACATAAAAGCTAAGTAGACCAAGAGTTCTTAAAGTGGGAGGAGATCAGCTACACTGTTTACAGACTCCCATTTAGTATGGCCCACTATGGATAACTTTAATATATTTTGGGTTTTTGTATAGCCCTGGATAAGCCTTCTAGGACTATATTAAATAAGAGTACAGTGAATCCTCGTTTATCGCGGTTAATCGGTTCTAGACCCTACCGTGATAAATGAAATTCCGCGAAGTAGGATTCCTTATTTGTAAATCAAATATTTTCGTAGTTAGAGCATAGAAGACATGAAAAAACACCCTTTAGTCACCATTACACTCGTATTACCCAATTTATTAAACGAAAAAGGGAAAATACAGTAAAACATTTTGGACGTTAAAATTATCATTTATTATTTATTATATTATTTATGGCATCTAGTTTACAGTATTACATATTTCACATACAGTATTATTATACATAGTTCTTACAAATACTGTAATCAATAGCCTATGAAATGACTTAAGGGATGTACTCTACAGGTGGGTCGCCATCTTTTTCCTCTGAAGGAACGGGTGTAGGAGTGGGTGCTGTTACGCAAAAACCGCGATAGAGTGAAGCCGCGAAAATCGAAGCGCGAAGTGGCGAGGGTTCACTGTAGCTGTAAAGGCAATCTCATCTGGTTCTTATTTGAAGGGGTACTGCTTCCAATTTCTTATTTTATTTTTCCATCCTTTGATTTTTAAACTATATTTATATTTAAGGTGTATTTCTTTTAAGTAGAATATATATATTTTTAATCATTTTATTGGGGGCTCATACAACTCTTATCACAATCCATACATACGTCAATTGTGTAAAGCACACTTATACATTCATTGCCCTCATCATTCTCAAAATATTTAAGGATTTGTTTTCTTATCCTGTTACTCTTTGCCTCTTAACTGGTGAGTTTAATCCGTTTACATTCGGCATTGTTATTGATAAGTATTTCAATACTTGCTGGTTATAGATATTTTGGTTGTTGAGTTTTAAAGTTTTTTATTTCAGAAATTTGAACATATCAACCCATTGTCTACTTGCCTGCACCATTTCAATAGAGAAATCTGAATTTATCCTAATTATTTGGCATTTCATGTGATTGTTCTTTTTTCCTGTGCTGTTCTTAGAACTGTTTTCTTTTCTTTAATGTTGAAAAGTTTGATTGCAATATGCCATGTGGTTCTCATGTGGGATGGATTCTGTTTGGAATTCTTTGGGCTTCTTTGTGATTGATCTCTGTTTTTGTTGTTGTTATTGCTGCTGCTTTGTTGTTTCTTGTTTCTCTTTTGTATGACTTTCTTTACATGACATACAAGATAGGTAAATCTATAGAGATAGTAATTGGATTAATAATCACCTAGAAGCATTCAGGGGAGAATGGCAGGAACTGAAAACTATGAATACAAGAAAGAAGAAAATGTTCTGAATATTTTGTGGTGACGGTTGTATAGCTCTTTTTAATATAACTGAAGGATTAAATTGCATAGCATTTTAATTGTATGCCAGCAAAACTATTTAAATATATAATAATTGATAATAAAATATTGTTATTATGTCCAAAATATTTTAATATATGTATTCAACCTTCCACATGGATACAAGATAAAACATGTTGCAGTAAAACAAATGTTGAAGCATAAAGTTCTTTCCACACTAGAAAAAAAATACTAAGAAAAATATTTACTAATTGCAAAACTCATTTATATACACCAAAATTTAAACTCACAGCCATTGAGTTGACTTTGACTTGTGGTGACCCTGTAGGAAAAAAGAGTACTGCTCTTATGGGCTTCTGAGACTGTAACTCTTTATGGGAGTCAACCACTTCATCGTACTCCCTCAGAGTACCTGGTGGTTGTCAACTGCTGAGCTAGCAATTTGCTGTCCAATTTGTGACCACTGCATCACCAGGGCTCCTTTGTTTATGAATAACATATTAAATAAATAATGTGATTAATTACAGCATTATATTATTTAATATTCTATACTGTTATAGATAGATACATAGGAGCTATACAATGATTACTTTGATTTCACTTCCCCTATACATTAAAGTAGAAATTTCTACCGACTCCAGCATTTCCTAAAATGTTGTAGTGATTTCTTTTATTTGATATTTTACCTATGATTTATTTTGTTTTGATCTGGCAAACTACTGAATATATAATCAGCATCAAAGGAAGATATTTGAATTGAGTGTCACTACAACCCCTTAACACCCCCCCCCACTTTTATGGGTTAATGCTAAGAAGTGAAATATTGAAACATTGAATAAAGAATCTATATTCTCACATTCATGTTTTTTTAAAATAAACAAAATAAATGTTGAAATCTCCAATCAGTATTAAAAGATTTCCAAAATCATTACAACTAGAAACCCAGCTATATTTTATAAAAATTTTTTATTATTCTCATACATATTTATATAGCTGGTACTGGTTGATAGTGATTTCTGTAACTACTATAAGATCAATGTATTTTTTTTAAGATCAATGTATTAATGGTATTTTTACTTAGTTTTCATCTAGCAATGGAAAATCAGCTTCCTTGTGGAATATTAAATAATTATGCTTATAATAACTTAAGAAAATTTCATTTTCACACTTCATATTTACTTCAATAATGATATATTGAACATGTTACTCCTGTGTGACATAATTTGCATTAAACCTGCAATATAACTTAGAATAAGTAGATTCTAGAACTCATAAAGTTTGAAGAATCAATGTATACTTTTATTAGTGTGTAAATTATATATCAGTGAACAGTTCTCTTTATATTTATTTTATCTTTCTTTATGCACATATTTGTATCATTCTCCAAAAATACCTACATTTATATATATGATCTTCATAAAAGTCTTATATGATAAGCATAGTGACAATTACTCCCAATTTATGAGTGAGGAGTTAGAATTCAGCCTTTTAAAAATATATACTTTTATTTTATTGTTGTTGAGAATTGTTGATAAGTCTATGCATTCAGCTCTGAGTATTACCTTAACGTATGTGCCACAGACCCAAACACTGCATGGTTCTTTGCCATTCTCACAATTATTGTTTTCCTTGGCTCATTGTTGTAGCCACTGTGTCAATATACACAACAAAAAATTGACAGTCTATTCAAAAGTATATATATGGAGAGAGAGAGAGAATTATACTGGCATGGGACATCTTATCCTGAAATTCAGAGACTATGCCTTTGGTTTAGAGGTGATAATTCAATTATAACCATGAGTAAAATTTCTCCTAGGTAAAGGACAATTAATTAAATCACCATGTCCTTTATTCTGTCAGTCTGATAGCTGTGCTGAAACCTATCCATTATTCGTGACCCTGTTGGTATGTGAAATATCAATAGTATAACTTCAAGCATCACAGGAGCATACAAGCAACCAAGGTACAACAAACAGAAAGGTTGTCATCGTTGCTCATATCTGATCACTTTTTTTGTTGAAAATAGACAATATCTGAAAGATGTGTACCTGTTTTTCACTGGCTACACAAAGGTATTTGATTCTGTGAATTATAACAATTTTTTATGATTTTGAGAAGAATGGAAATTTCAGAATACACAAATTTGCTCAGGAAGATGTTTGACAAGAACAAGGGGATTCCTACATGGCTTAAATGAGGAAATATGCCTGTAAGGCTGGCATCTCTTCACCATGTTTATTCAATCTGTATACTGGGAAGATAAGCTGAGAAATTGGGCTAAATGAAGAAGAATATCCTGTCTGAATTAAAGGAATATTCATTAACAATCTGTGATACAAAGATTGTTATTCACAACCTTTCTAGCTGAGAGCTAAAAATGACTTGAAAAACTTACAAATGAAGAAAAAAAGACTATAATTTTCACTATGGATTACACATCAACATGAAGAAGAAATAGCCTCACAACTGAACCATTAACAAATTCACAACGAAAAAATATTGAAGTTTTCATATATTTCATTTTACTTGGATCCACAACCACCACAGACAGAAGCAGCAGCCAATAAATCAAATAATATCCTTTATTGGGAAAAATGTGTGCAAAAGATTTCTTTAAAGTATTAGAACTCAAAGTATCACTTTGAGTGCATAGGTGTACATGACCCTAGACCTAGTTAGTATTTTCAATTACCTCATAAGCATTTGAAAGTGGGAAAATGAACAAGGGGGATGGGAGAAGACTCGGCATTTGAAGTGCAGCTGTGGAGAATATTGCGTGCGCTGTGAACTGCTAGCAAAATAAACAGTTCAGGCTTTGAAGTACAGCCAGAAAGTTTCTTGGAAGCAAGGATGGTGAGATTCCATTTCACTTTCCTTGGACGTGCCATCAAGAATGGCTGGTATCTGGAGAAGTATGGTGTGGAAATGTAGAGGGTGAGTGAAAAGAGGAAGGCAAAAATTCTTGACAGCTTTGCTTTCTGAAAGCAAGGAGTTGAAGCACTTTCTGATGAAGATAAAGCATTTCAATCTTCAGTATGGATTTCAATTCAATATCAAGAAGACCAAAATACTCACAACGGGACCAATAGGTAACATCATGAAAGAGAAAAAGATTGAAGATGTCAGGGATTTTTGTCTTGCTTGGATCTACAATAAATCATTGTGGAAGCAGCATCAAGTCTTTTAATTTAAAGATGAACTGCATTAGGCAAATCTGCTACACAAGACCTGTTTAGAGTATTGAAAAGCAAGGAGGTTATTTTGAGGACTGTGGTAGTTACATAACTTCATGTCAACTTGAAGATATTCAAAAATGTAGGAATCAGATTTTACTGAAGATCACCCAAGAAAGGTTGCAGCTGCACATTAACAGGCTGGATTCAGATAAGGAAGTGGAACGGGGGCTATCATTGCCAATGTCAGATGTATCTTGACTGAAAGCAGAAGATATCAGAAAGATGTTTACTTCTGGTTTTTTTTTTACTATGACAAGGTATTCAACTATGTGGACACTATGAATATCCTTGGGAAGAATGGAAATCCCAGAACACTTGATTGTGCACATGTGGAAACTGTACATGGATCAAGAGGCAGTTGGGGGAGAATAACAAGTGAATACTGTATAGTTTAAAATCTATTCCTTTAGTGACAGCAGTGGAGGTTAGATGGGTTCCCCACACCATTTCTTCAAATAAATGAGTCAATAAAAATATCTGAAATCTAATACCTTACCTACTTGGTAAGGAGTCAGCAATCAGCTTATAGCTCTGGCAAAAACTACTGATATACCATGTACTGCCAGAAGAAAGAAAATTTGTCTTGGAAGAAGTATAGTCATTATGTTCCGTAGAAGAGAAGATGACAAAACCTTGCTTTCCATTTATCCTGTAATGTTTACACAATAGTACGTACGTTTTAAATGTTATTATTTAACATCCTTCCCTAGATAAGCGCATTTCCTTCTTTTTTTGGCAAAGCTGGGAGTCCACAAATAAGGACGAAGACCTTCCAGGAGGGAAACTGACCAAATGACTGCAACGAGGAGCTCAAGCATCGAAGAATCCAAAGATGATGGAGAACTGGACCTTGTCTCATGCTATTGTACATATGGGACCAACTCAATAGCACCCAGCAGACACTCAGTTCTCATAAGCTATTTTATGGAGTTTCTATTATATATCTAATTATTTAATAAGTAATCATTACATCTTTTGTTCTCTCAGCTACTCAGACTGAAATATTCATGTTTTTGCTGTTACAAGAAGCCTTCAAAAGGTTCATGGAAAAATTCTATTACCTTTCAATTCAACTGTTCTACAAACTTTTATTGAATTCACTCAAAGTTGCTCTGAAGTGGATTTAGACTCATGGTGACCAATTAATCATAGATTAGAACTGCTCCTTGAGGGTTGAAGCTGTGTCTTTTCAGAAGCAGATCTTCATACCTGCCTTCCATGATGCCTTGGGGTGGGTTTCAACATTTTGGGTTAGTAATTGATTGTGTAATAATTTAAACTATCAGGGTCTCTGTGGTAGTTATATAATTGTTTGTCAATTTGTGGATTAAGGGCGTAGGGGTGGAGTCTAGCTTGTCAATCGGATCACAACCAATGAGTTCTCTGTGTATTCATGGCTTTCTCCTGAGAATTCTGGGAAATCCGGTACTTCTTGGAGGAAGAAGACACTGCTCTCTCTCTGCCACTTCCTAGGAGACATTGCAGAAGGCAACCCACATGGATGCAACCAGACCTCTGAAGTCAGAGAAGCCACAGAGAGACCCCTGCCAGCGCTGAGATGCTTACAATGCCACTGGACTTTCTACCCACTGGCTTGTGATCGTCCTGCATTTGGCTTCATTGCATGTGTTTAGTGAGTCTGAGGAAGACTTTATAGATTGGTATTGCACGTATGGATTACTATCAGATTTATGGTCTTGGGCTGGACTAAGTTGGGATGTTTTCTCAATGTTCAATCCTCTTGTGTATAAAGCTCTCCCTTATATACATATGCGTGTTTATGAATTTGCTTCTCTAGTTTACCCAGACTAACACAGTCTCCATGTAAGTTTAGGGATTTTAAGTAACTTACTGACAATCTTAGTACAAAAGAAGAACCATGTAATTATTATGTAAATGAATGTTAAAAGTCCTATATGAATTATTATGATTATTTGTATCTTAAGAATCAGCAGTTTTCTCTTCATCGCTTTAGCATTTGGTTTAAAGAATTTGGAGGCCTTCATGGGCACTGTTATAAATACCACACACACGTTTAATTTATTTCATTCATGTGGCATTTAACTTTATTTCTATCTAAAGAAGTTTCTTGGGAACTTGGATAATAATTCTCCTCTGTTGACATTTTTATGAAGGATTCAAAATTCAAAGCAGAGTTACTTTCATAAGGGAAAGAGAAACATTGCTGGCAGACTTGAGAGACAGGAAGACAGGTTTGCATTTGGAGAGAACTGAAAAGTCAAACATAGACAAGTGCAAAACAATCCATATTAGGTTGTGTCTTCTTTTTCTTATTTTCCACCCTCCCTCCACCTTCACATCTGTGTGCTTTCACCTTATCCTGGCCTAAATTTCAGCATCAGTAACCAGTAATGATGGATTTAGGACAGACTCTACGATATGTATATTGTCCATTCCTCTTCCACAAAACCACTTTCAGTTGAAGTTGAAGTGCAGTAAAACTTCAGGTGAAGTTTACAGGTGAAATCGTTGATGGTTAATGCTGTTATTTACTGGAATTTCCAGTGAGCTATAACTCACGCCAACCTAAGTGTAATAGAGGGAAGTAGTGCCCTTTTCTAGGTCCTGCATCATCTTTATAATCTTTGGTATATTTTAGCTCATTGTTGTAACAGCCATGTAAATCCATCTCATGAAGGGTTTCTCTTACTTTCTCTGACTAGATGCTTTTTAAAACCAATCCATTTCTAGTGATTAGCCTTTCCGATGACATGTCCAAACAAATTAAACCATGTCTCACGATCCTTCCTTTTAAGGAGCATTATGCTAGACCACAGTGTATTCAATCCTTTGACTCATTTGTGTCAATTCTTTGGGTTTCCATTATCTAGCTTTAACATTGCATGTGAAGCAATTAAGACCTTGTCTTTCATTTATTTATTTATTTTTTTTGCTTTTCAACACTTTAAACATGTATTTGTAGAAGATTTTCCTATTCAGTGTTAATTTATTCACTGCTTCCAGGGGTTCTGATTTTTTATTCAAATAGAATAAAATCTTTACCAACTTCAATTTAATAGCCATTAATCACAGTGCTGTTTACTGGTCCAGTTGTGAGAATTTGTGAATATTTTAATGGTAAAATACTAATTCAATTACACAAGATTAAAGAAATAGATTTGAGTAGAAATCAAAATGTAAAGGCAACCTTTGTTCCCCTAAAAGCTGTTTCCCCAACAAACTACATTATCATCTTTTCTAATGTCTTAATGTTCTTACTATTGTTCCTCAAAATGACAGTAACCAGACACATTTGAGGATTCATAACTCAAGCTGCAGAAATTGGCACTAAGGCTAATCACTAATGTGACTTCATTTGCCTTCTAACAGCAGGCAACGTTTTAACCAAGATAGCCGGATATTGGAACGTGAGCATTTCCAGACCTCTGGCGGGTCTATGGGAGAGAATTACAGAGACTGGAGAGTCATCGAAAGAGAACTTTACAGATGTGTAAGAGGTAATGAATGATTATCCAGAGTCTCACACATGAGGAAGCTTTAGTCTTGGAAAATAGTTCAGATTTCCATAGGAAACGTTTTGAAACACGTATTGCAAGATATATAAAATTAACCGGAGGGATGGTTTTTTATTATAGCTTGTACTTTGTATCCATTTTCAGATAGTGATTGCTCTATGTAATAATTTCTGGGTCACAGTGACTAAAACATTGGGCTCAACTTAGCAACAAAGGTGAACAAGACAGCACTGGGCAGCATTTTCTCCTAATGTGCTTAGGATCACTAAGAGTCTGAATCAGCTCAGCAGCACCTAATAACAACAAGTTCAATCCTTGAATATGGATCATCTCAAACCAAGGTAAGAGATTAGTAAGTATCCCTAAAAATTCTGTCACCTATATTAATAATATATTTGCAATTTAATATATTTTCAGGGTTTTGGATTACAGGGTGTTTGTCAATGTTGATTGAAAATATTTATAAATTCTAGAGGCCCATTGACATTCACATTCACATTATAAGGTCTCATCATCTACCTCAGGGTGAAGAGCAATATACTGTATTTAGATTATCTATCCATACTTCTTTCAATGCTCTATAATTATATTCATTTTAATATAGCTCTCATTTTGCTTCTACATAAATTATCTTTTATCCTTATCCTATAATACTATTTTTAATTAAAATCTATAAGTCATGTAATCCAAAATTCTCTATTAATAAAAAGAAGGCATTGGTCTTACTTTTACAGTGAATTTATTCTTTGATCATCAGAGTGGTGTCCTCGGTTAACTATATTCATAATGTAGAAGTAGTCAAATTATATTCAAAACCAACTTTGTGGTATCCTTTCGACAAGCAAACAGGCCATTTTTAATTGGGTAACACAAAATCTTAGACATATTTAAATAATTTGCAAAGATTCTCTTAGCTTAAAAGTTGAATATATGCAAAAATATGAACAAGAAGGTTTTCAATGAATAATAAATGGATAGATGTTTGCAAATAAACAGGATCAACATGACTGAACCTAAAATACAGTTTCCTATGTAAAGAGAATTTCCCAAGAGAAACGAAGATAACAATCCAATTAAGTCGTTACTGTATATAAATGAGAAGTGCTGCTTTAACTTAACATAATAAAAAAGAAATCCATAAATGATCTAATGTATTTCTTTTATTTAAAACAAGCTTCAGGTGACCAAGAGCTGAAGGGAATAGGTTTATAAAATATACTTTATGATAGATGGCTTCTGAGTGTTAGCAGAAATTCATATCATCAGTTCACAATTAAAAATTCATTAGAACTTGCATGGTCAGGATAACATTTAGTAAACAGAAGCAGCATGTGAGAAATTTCAATGAGTTGAGAGCTTAATAAAATAATCAGTGTTCAAACTAGTACACCTCAAAATAATAATTCATAAAAAATAATGCTTTAGTAGACTCACCACTAGCCAAATAAGAAAATTATTAATCTTGTTCCAAACGTCACTAGCATTATTTTATTTTCATGTTGTACCATAGTATTATTTGACACCAAATTGTTTAACTGTAATATAAGAGAACTTTAAAGTTTAAATATAATCTAGGGAAAAATTTCAAGCTTCTCAAAGCACTTTTTCTATAATTTATAGAAATGTTAATGTATAGATACATTAGTAGACTATTTATATCATACAACGTCTTCATAATTTTTCAGAAAAAAGATACTGGACTTTGCAACACTCAGTAAACTGAACAGTCTTTTGATCCTAACAAGTGATTTTAAACTGTTCAATCAAATGAATTCAAGAGAAAAAGAACTCACTAAAGAAAGTGACAAATTCAAACTGAAATTTTAATCTCTCCTATCCTAATAGGAGATAAAAAACTAGAAGCATGTATACCAAATAGAACTTTCACAAATGAATTTATGGTTTTCACAATGTTCTAAAATGTTTTAAGTTGTGGCTTACATAGTACTCTCAGGAAGTAATATTGAATAAAGATTCCTATTTCTTCTTAAAGTTTTCAGGTGATTTGGAAACCCTAATTTCACATTTTCATTGGCCAGTGATGTCTTGTACCTGCATTAAGGTTTCCTCTGGTAGAGAGAAAAAAATGTCTGCTACACAATGGTTTCTTTAATTAATTTATCTTCTCTAGTCTCAGATATCTGCTGCCATTTTTGTTTATGGAGGCCCTGTAAGCATAATTTTATAAATAAACCTTTTCATAATATCAATCCTTATTTAAAAGGCAGTGTTAGTTTATGAACACACATGAGATTCTTTATATTGTTCAAGAGATTATTTTTAATGTACTTGTTAAGCAGTACAAAAGAAAAAGTAGAAAACTATCAAATGACATAAATTACACACATTCTATAATAAAGTAAATGCCTAACAAGTTGCCTTTCTGTGGCACTAGTGAAAAGTAATCTTTAAAGTTTTTGTCTTTGTTTCAAAATACACATCTGTGATTTTAGACAACAAAAACAAAAATTTTACTAAACCATAATGTTGTGATATCTATGTGGTAGGTGCAAAATGTCATGTCAACTTGAAGATATGTAAAAGTGTAGGGGTGGAGTCTAGCGTGTCAAGCAGGTCACAGCCTGATGGTGACTTCTTGTAAGTGTGGCCTACTCATAATGAGGGCTCTAGGAAACGTCCCCTTCATCTTTCTGCTGGTGGGCCACTCTGAGACTTGATGCTTCCATTGCCATTGGGTTCACATGATTTGCACCGACCAACTTCTGGTATTCCTGTAACCTGCATCATTGCTTGTGGCTGTGTGCATCTGAAGAAGGACTGATGACCAGTATCCTGACTTGTAGTCTTGAGTTGGACTGGGCTGGGATGCTTTCTTGATGTATGATTGTTTCTTGAAATAAAGCTCCTTCTTGCATGTATATGAATGTCACTGGATTTGTTTCTCTTGTCAACCTAGCCTAACACAAGTTATTAACAATTTTAATTATTTATAGCATTAATTTATTACCCATGAATTTTTTATTTTATTGCCCATTCATGAAAAAACATTACTCACAAATATATTGTGTGATTGGCATTTGTAACACTTTAAAAGTAACTTTGACATCTTTAATTAGATGTCTATGTTTATTTTCAATTTTTAAAACATTTGTATTAACTTAATTTTTTAATGAACTCACATTAATTTTGTTTTTCTGGTTCTTTAAAGTTTTCCTTTATTTATCCTACCTTTATATGTCATGGCTGTTTCCTGAAACAGTAGACAGATTGCGTATCATTCATGAACATAATCAGCTTACAATTAGACATACTTTGGTAATTTCTAAGCATCAGGAGTGCACCAACATTGCTTTATGTCTTTAGTAGTTGAGCTGGAAACATTCTAAAACGTTGAACAGACAATTCCTTCCAGTCCCTACACCAAAAAAGTGGTAGACGGAAAGGCACTTCTTAGGGAGAGAAGTATGTGAACCTGCGATCTCTATGAACGACTGGAACTACAATAATTTATGTGCTAAGGAGAAAATAAACTAAATTTCCACCTTATTGTTGAGATTGACTTTAACATGAAAGGTTTTGTGGAGTATGAGAAAATGCGTAACAAAGTTGTGATGAAGTAAATGTTTACATATTCACTGGAGGGTTCTTGAAAAGTAAGGGATAGTTTACCAATCAAAAAAACTAAAATCAACCCCCCCACCTGAAATTAAGATAAAAGCAGACAAACGATAATGATTCCCTAGCTTATAATTATCTTAACTCTGCCAGCACTTGTGATATAGTGGTTTGTTTATGTTAATAAGATCTACACTGGCAAATTAAGTGTTTGAACAGTTTCTTTCAGACTTCACAGAGATCTTGTATTTCATCTGTTCATTCATTGATTCTATTTGAAGCATTAGGGGCAGGAGAACGAAAACACCACCTGTGGTTCTATTTTATTCCCAACACATCCCTCACTTATGATTTTAAATACTGCATCAAAGGGAGCCTCTTAAGGTGAATATCCTCATTGTCATTCCAGAAAAATAATATGGTATTATCACCTAGTGATGTGGCACACATCTATAATAATGCTAAACTCAACTTACTCCTTTGATTACTCTCCCAAAGTCTTAAATTCTCCACAGGGAGATAAAAAGGGAACACCATATCTGATTGGCATATATTCTGTTTTTCTCAAGAAATGCAATTAAATTAATCATGTGCCTTCTTGCTTAATATTTTCAAGTCCAATCATAATCTCTTAGATAATAATTAATGGGCATTTTCTTGAAAGTAAAATGAGGCTTATCTATTAGTAGAGTATTTAAATATTTAGGCATGTAGACATTTTTACATGGAAGGAAAAAATGAAGCTTGTATTTAGAAGCTTAAGATCAATAAAATAAATTTCTATATTTAATATAAATTTACATATAAACTAATCACAATAGGGTGCAAAATACAATAACAATATTTACCATTATCATAAAAAAGGAAATTCTGAATTAAGATTGTGTCAAAAGCTTACATGAAGGAAAATTTAAAGCAAAACGAAAAGAAAACATAATGAATTATTTTATCATTATTTAGAATATTACAATTGCTTCTGCTCTTTTGTGTATTTAAACATTGAATTATATTTAGGTTACAGTTTTATCAAAAGTACATTGATTATTTTTAACTAGTGAGATTTCAATTGACACTTTGTTAATGTATACAAATATTATCGTTCCCTTCAAAATAAAATAAAAAAAACTGATTTTCTCAATAGCATTCTCCTTGCTTCATCAATACACTGAGTCTTTTCCAATTAAATTTGCAAAGAATTTATAATTTAGATTTAGATTTCTTTGAGGGGACATGGCTTACTGGGATATATGAGGGGGTACCCTCCTCCCCCAAAACAGAAAACAACTCCGCTGGATAGAGCTTCTGTAGTATGTTTTCTTCCCATTTGGTGAGCATTAAGCAACTTGCTCAGAGTTAGTGCACCCAATAGCGTTTCCTGTGATTATTTTTGTAAAAGCAGTTTTGTTCAAACATGGCTTTTTGTGATGGCCTATTTAAGAGAACAGCATATGGCTATGAGATTTTGTTTCCTGCTAGGGAAAACTGCCACAGAAAATGTGATTTTCAACACAGTTTACAAGAACAGTGCTACAGGAAAAACTCAAGTGTTTTCTAGGTTCAAAAAGGGTGAAACGTCAATTGATGATAAACCTCATTCTGTACCTCTGTCAGTTTCCTAAATGAACCCCAAATGAATTTGGAGTTCATTCCACCAGGTCGGACGGTTAATCAAGCTTTGTATTTAGAGATTCTGAAAAGATTGCTCAAGAGTGTGCAACAAAAAGGACCTGATTTGTGGCAGACCAAGGACTGGTTTTGCCACCACAACCATGCCCTAGCTCCTATGGTCATCTCAGAGCACCACATTGTGGTAAAAAAAAAAAAAAAGAAGAAGAAAGAAAAAACCTCTCTTGCCCCACTCACCTTATTCACGGACATTGCTCTTTGGAACTTCTTTTTGTTTCCATGAATGAAGAGGGACATGATAAGACAGTGATTTGAAGACATAGAGGAGGTTAAAAAAAACAAAACTAGCAAGGTGCTGTCAGCCATGTAAATAGATGAATCTGAAAAATGTTTCCCAGGATCACACAGATGCATTAAGTATAATGGAGAGTACTTGGAAGGTAATAAGTTTGTTTATTAAAACATTTAAATATCTAGCTTTGAAAAAATATTTTATTTTTTTTCCTACTAGGAATGTTACCCCTAGTACATTGGAAACCAACAGCTACCCATTCGGGGAAAAGACAAGACTTTCTGCTCCAGTGTAAAGTGCTACTACCTCTGAAACCCACAGGACAGTTCTATCTTGTCCTAAGAAGTTTCAGTTTGTAGTGTACATAATTATTACTTGAATCACAGTCAGGCAAAGAGAAATTTGACAGTTCAGAATTGCCAATCATTGTAAAAGGATGCAAGTGTGGTAAAAAGGAATTTTTTAAATATAAGAAGTTTAAACATATAAGTGACCCAAAATCGATGGCAAGGAGGGTTTAGGAGTTCTGGCAGGGCTTGATCAAAGGCAATGTAACCAAGAGGAATTCCTGAAACCCAAATGAAGGCTCAATATGATAATGGGATAAGAGGAAAGAAAAAGAAAATGGAGAAAAGAACTAGAAGGCAAAGGGTATTTGTAGAGATCTGGATACAGGCATGTACATATGTAAATATATGTATATATGATGACGGGGAAATATATCTATGTGCATGTATTTATAGGTTTAGTGTTAAGGAAGCAGATGGATATTGGGCCTCTATTCAAGTACTCCCTCAACACAAGAACACTTTATTCTAATAACCTGGCACTCTGAGATGCTCACCTTCCTGACACAATTGCTGAAAACAAAGCGGGTGCATAAGCAAATGTGGTAAAGAAAGTTGATGGTGCCTGGCTATCATGATATATAGCCTCTGGGCTCCTAAAGGCTTGAAGGTAAACAAGCAGTCATCTAACAGAGAAACAACAAAGCCCACATGGAGGAAGCACACCAGGCTATGTGATCATGAGGTGTCAGTGAGATCAGGTATCGGGCATCAAAAACCTAGAACAAAAAATAATAATGTCAATGAGGGCGGGAGTCCAGAATGGAAGCCCAAAGCTCATCTGTAAGCAATTGGGCAGCCCTTACTGCAGGGTTGTGGGGAGAAGACGGGCACCAATGAAACATACAGGTTTCCTCTGGTTCTTTAATGCTTCCTCCCCACTATAATGACCCTACTTCTACAGTACAAATCTGACTAGACCAGAGCATGTACGTGGGTAAAGATAAGAGCTGGAAACACAGGGAATACAGGACTGACAAAATCCTCAGGACCAATATTGAGAGTAGCCATATCAGAGGGTAAGGGAAAGGTGGGGGGAGAAGGAGGAAACTGATCACAATGACTTACCTATAACCCCCTCCCAGGTAGGTGGATAATGGACAAGGGGGTGAGGGGAGATTGGACAGTGCAAGACATGGAAAAAGTAATAATTTATAAATTATCAAGGGTTCATGAGGGAGAGAGGCAAGGAAGGAGGGAAGGGGAAGAATGAGGACCTGATACCAAGGGCTCAAGTAGAAAGAAAATGCTTTGAAACAACATATGTACAAATGTACTTGAAACAATGGATGTATCTATTGATTGTGATAAGAGTTGTACGAGCCACCAATAAAATGATTATATATATATAAATGATTGTAAAAATAAGGAGATAATTCAAAGCTGTAGACTTAATTGAAAGTCGTCTCAAGTATTACTTTAAGAATTGACTATATGATGGACTTTGGGGAAGATGGCGACTGAGTAACACATACCAGAATGCTGCAGAAATCAGCACAAGAGAAATACTAAGAGGAAATTCCACCCTGCCAGGTTACAAGAGGAACATAGTAAAGATAAGTACCGTGTTTCCCCAAAAGTAAGACATCACCCGAAAATAGGACCTACTTATAGTTTGCCTCTCACTGAAATATAAGGCATCCCCCTGAAAATAAGACCTCCTTGAGCATAAGGGCTCCCTGATAATAAGGCCCCCCAAAGCTACCATAACTCTGGACTCTGGAATATAGTGGTGGGCACTACTGCGCAGCTCACTGTTGGCCGCAGCGCAGCCGGAGCAGACAGGAAGTGCGAGTAAATGTACCATAGATAGTTGTACATGGAAATAATGGTAGTAACAAGAAATTCTTGATACTGTAGGATTCACAGTTTGTCTGATTATGCTGGTTTGTGATGACAACTACTACTGTACTGTATACAGGTAATAATTTCCTTTTTTGTTGTTCAACAATAAATGTGTACCTTATTCTTCTTCATGGAAAAAAATGACATCCCCTGAAAATAAGACCTAATGAATCTTGAGGAGCAAAAATTAATATAAGACATTGTCTTATTTTCAGGGAAACAGGGTAGACAGAGATCCAATAAGTTTTGAGGAGTTGGGGGCTTTTGGCTTACCACAGTGGAGGCCAGCTAGGATTTGACAGCCCTGCCACTGTCTCGGCAGAGCTGAGATCATTTGGAAATGGTGCAGGGGCTTTTATCTCAACACAGTCATAGCTTGCCACTACTTCTGGGCAGGAATTAAATCCCTCCAGCCCCATGGTCAGGGATTGGGACTCATCTATACTGTTACTTTTGTTTCCCTTTCTTCTCTCTATCCCCCCATTGTCTCAGTGGGATTAGTTTGGTTTTTTTTTTCTCTTCCGTTTTCTCTCACATGCCACTGCCGACCTCCAGACCACTCACCTTAGCCTAGGGCATTTAAGCCTGCCCTTCACCTAGCTGGGAGAGCTCCGCCATCTGGAGCATAGCCCAAGGCTTGGGGAAGCCTACCCACCCTCCACCAAATTCTTCTGGTGGATATCCCACTCACCTTCTTTGGGGAAAATCATGCTTGCATGTCTGGGGGAGCTCCTTTCTGTTCTCTGTGATCCCACATGACTGAGGGAACTGCTTCCTGCCTGCCGTAGTGCTTCACATGGCCTAAGGCAGCTCGGCCAACACTTGCCAATATTCCAAGCTGCTGTGGGAAACTCTGCCCAACCTGCACAGCAATCTACCTGACCAGAGAAATTCTGCCCATCAATTGCCGTGCTCTACACAAAATCAGTCAACTCACCAGCCTTCTTTGGCACTCCCATTGCAGCCGCACCCCTGCGTGCCCTCTGCCTACATCAATAGGACATGGGCCACACCCTCACTGCTTGTGAGATCACCCAGTACAGCACTATTCTCCTGGGTCCACAACAACTCAACAAGCATCCCCTGAGAGAATCATCCAACTTGCCCTCTACATGACAGAATACCAGTTAATAAGGGAAAGTGTGAAACAATAGGAGGATAAAGTGGTAGGCCAATTCCATAGTGAAATTAGCTGCAGGCAGTTCGAAAAAGCATTCCTACAAGTCTCCCAGAGAGAGCCAGTGCTCTTCGACTCCCTGGAATATGACAGCTGACTCCTCTTAAACAATTCAACACAAACAGTAATAAGGCCCAACAATCTCAATGAAAAAAACAGGAGAAACAAAAGGCAATGAAGAAGATATCCTGAATCTAACAATGTGATAGACGAAGTAAACATTGAGGTGCCGCAGAAATACATTTTCAGAATTCTGCTTGGAGTCATACAGGATATGAGGGAAACAATACAGAAAAAGGATGTAATGACAGAGGAGATAAAGTCCATACACCAAAGGGAAACATAAGAGCTTAGGGATGAGAAAACAAGAACCAGCACCAGACTTACAGACTTTACCAATTACTGGAGGCAAAGAGCCGCACCAGTGACCTAGAGGACAGTCAAGCAGACATTACCAAGCAAGAACAAACATTTAATAGGATTTGAAGAAAACCTAAGAGCTATGTCTGATGCTATGAAGTGGAACAACATCAGAATAATGGGTTTACCACAGGAAGACACAACAAAGAACTAATCTTCAAAAATAGTAAGAGAATTCTTGGAGGAAAACTTCCTCAATGTAATGAATGAAAACCAGGCAAACATTCAGTAGCCTGAAAGAACACCAGCTAGACTGATTCCCAAGAAGTAGTCACCAAGGAACATAATAGTTAAAATATCCAACTTTGAGGAAAAGGAGAACATCTTGAGAGCAGCTAGGAAAAAATAAGCAATTACATATAAAGGTTCCCAAATAAGAATATACTTATCAGCAGACACTATGAAGAGGAGAGAGTGGAGTATCATATTACAAAAATTGAAGGAAAATAAAACAAACCCAAGAATACTCTACCAAACCAAATTATCTATCAAGCTAGATGGAGAAGTAAAAGTCTTCCAAGACAAGGAAAAACTCAAAGAATACGTTAGAAGAAACCCAGCCCTACAAAAGATCCTTGCCAAACCAGTATGGGCAGAAGAACAGCACTCACCAAGAATAAATAAGAGATCACCACATAAAACAACCCCACCCAGAGTGCAACAATAACAAAACAGCCCCAAAGATAGCATTGGCTTAAGGGTGGAAAGAAATCAAGAATGGAACACACATACACACACACATGCACACGTGCACAACACACTGGTAAGAAAGGGAGGTAGGAAAACACCCAACACAAATGGTGTAAGATGACATCACAGAGTCAAGAGATGGAGATAATAACCCTGAACTCAGGCATTAAAAGACTGAGGCTAGCAGACTGGCTTTGAAAACAACCCATCAACCTGCTGCATTCAGTAGACACATCTCAAGGCTACAGACAAACATAGGCTGAAAATCAAAGGCTGGAAAAAGGTCTATCAAGCAAACAGCAACTTAAAAAAAGCAGGGGTTGCAAACTTAATCTCAGATAAAGCTGACCTCAAAGTGCAAACCATAAAAAAGGATAAGGAGTGACACTATATAATGCTCAAGGGAACAGTAGACAAAGAACCACTAAGCATTTTAAACATACACTGCCTGAATGAAGGACCCACTCTATGTCAACCAAATGCTCCAAAAGATGAAAAAAGAAATCACAGCCTCAACTATTATAATTGGTGACCTCCATACACTGTTCCCTGAGAAAGATACATGTCAGGAAAAGAAACTCAACAAAGAGGTTAGAGATCTAAACACTATAATTACCCAATTTTACCTGTTAGAGCTTTTCATCTAACTACAAAAAAAACCTCCCATTCTTTTTAAGCCCACATAGCACATATTCAAAGACAGACCACAAGCTGGGGCATAGGGAAAATCTGCATAAATGTAAGCACATGGTATCATACAGACCCCTCTCTCTGACCACTGTGCCATAAGGCTGGAAAGCAACAAAAAGAAGATTAAGAAAACAAGAGAAAACAATTGGAGGATAAATAACTCTGTATTGCAAATGGACTGTATTGGCCCAGATCAGAGATGAAATTAAGAAATTTCTAGAAACCAATGAGAATGAGAACACAATGTACCAAAACTTCTGGGACATAGCAAAGGCAGTTATCAGAGGAAGTTTCATAGCAATACATGCTCACATGAAAAAGGAAGAGAGGCCTATGATTTATATGCTGGCACAAAATTTACAGCAAATAGATAGGGTCAACATGACAATCCTACTAATAGCAAAATAAAAAAAAATAATAACAATCAGGGCTGAGATTCACAAGAGGGAAAATAAGAAACTATGGAAAAAATCAATGGTGCTAAAATTTGGTTCTTTGAAAGGATAAACAGTATCAACAGATTGCTGGCAAACATAACCAAGGAAAGGAAGGAGCAAATCTCAATAGCAAGAATGAGGGATGGAAGAGGGGACATTACAACAGACACTAATGAAATCAAAAGGATAATTACGCAGTACTATGAAGGACTGTGCTCCAATGAATTCAACAACTTGTTAGACATGGAAAATTCTTGGAAAAACAATGCCTCCCTAGACCATTCCAGATGGACGTCAAGAACCTTAACAGACCCATAGCAATAGAAGAAATAGACACGTTTATCAAGGGATTTCCAACAAAAATATCCCCTGGATCAGATGGCTTCACAGGAGAATTCTACCAAGCATTCAGGGAAGAACTGACACCAATCCTACACAAACTCTTCCAGGATGTAGAAAAACGCTGCAAACTCCCGAACTTCTTTTATGAAACTAGTATAACTCTGATACCAAAATGTGGCAGGGATCTCACAAGAATTGAGAACTACACACCAATATCTTTAATGAACATCAATGCAAAAATCGTTAACAAAATACTGGCTAATAGAATACAAAAGGATATAAAACAAATAATTCACCATGACCAAGTGGGATTCATACCAGGGATGCAGGGATGGTTCAACATACAAAAGACCATTAGTATCATTCGCCTCATTGACATGAAAAACTGTAAGAACCACATAATATTGATAGATGTGGAAAAATCATTCAACAACAACCTACATCAATTCCTGTTTAAGACACTTAAAACATAAAAATGGAAGGAAAATTCCTCAAGATAATATGAGCTATATATGAAAACCAACAGCCAACATGATAGTCAATGCAGAAAAGATGAACACAATCCCACTGATAAAAGGGACCAGACAAGGATGCTCCTTGTCCCCTCTCTTATTTAACATCATACTGGAGATTTTATCTAAAAGCATAAGGTAAGGAAAAGACATCAAAAGTATTCGCCTGGGGAAGGAAGAGGTGAAGTTATCGTTATTTGCTGATGATATGATTATATATATGGAAAATCTCAAAAGCTCCACAAGGGGAGTGCTGGAAGCAATAGAGGAATATGGCAAGATAACTAGTGGCAGGATACAAGATCAACAAACAGAAGTCTATAGGACTGCTATACACATTAGATAAGATCACAGAAGAGGACATCAAATAGGTGGTACCCTTCAGAATAGCTAAGCACAAATTGAAATATCTAGGGATATACCTGACTAAAAGAACAAAATATTTTTATGAGGAAAACAAAAAAACACCACTATAAGGAACTATGAGTGACCATAACAAATGGAAGAATATCCCATGCTCATGGAATGGAAGATTCAATATAGTAAAGATGTCAGTTCTCCCCAAGGCACTCTATAAATGTAATGCAATCCCAATACAATTACCCTCATCTTTCTTTAAGAAATGGAAAAAAATGATTACTAACTTCACATGGACAGGGAAGAAGCCCAGAATTAGCGGAGAACTCCTCAAGAAGAAGGACACAGTGGGAGGGTTTCCTTTACCTGACTTTAACACATATTATGCAGCCACAGTGGTCAAAAACCACATGGTACTGGTATAATGACAGATACACAGATCAATGGAAAAGAACTGAAAACCCAGAAATAAAATAATCAGTTTACAGAAAACTGATCTTTGATAAGGGCCACAAAAATATCAAATGGGAAGCATATGCCCTCTTCAACAAGTGGTGCTGGAAAAAATGAATACCTGCAGAAACATGAAGCAAGACACTTATTTCCAGGCACAAGAATAAATCAACGTGGATCACAGACCTTGAGGTAAAACCCCAAGCTATTAGGGCTATTGGGACAAACCTGAGAACTTTGACACAGGGAATACACAGGCTATCAGAAATATGGAACGGCAGAAACACAGATGAGTCACAAATTGACAAGTGGGATATTCTGAGGATAAAACACCTGTGTACATTGAAATAATTCACCAAAAGAGTAATAAGAGAACCCACCACTGACTGGGAACATTTTTTTAGCAATGATATATCAGACAAAGGCCTTATTACTAAAATCTACAATACTCTGTTCGCTTCCCAAAAGAAAAAAACCAATTGCCCACTGAGGAGGTGGGCAAAGAACCTGAACAGAAGTTTCATAAGGGCAGAAATCTGAATGACCAATAAATATATGAGAAAATGTTCCCGATCATTAGCCATAAGAGAAATAAAAATTAAAACAACAATTAGATACCACCTAACACCCTCAAAGAATAGCCCAGTTCAAAAAATCAGAAAGCAACAAATGATGGAAGGGCTGTGGTAAGATAGGAACTCTCATCCACTGCTGTTGGACCTGTAGGTATGGACAGCCACTATGGATATCGATTTAGCAATATGTAAAAAAGCTGGAAATTGAGCTACTGTATGACCCAGCAATCCCGCTACTGGGCATACACCCAGAAGAGGCAAGAAACAAACCATGGCGAGATATCTGTGCTCCAATATTCATCGCAGCGCAGTTCAAAACTTCAAAGACTTGGAAACAACCCAAATTTCCATCAACAGATGAATGGATTAAGAAACTGTGGTACATACATACAAAGGAGTACTACGCATCGCTAAAAAGCAGTGATGAATGCATGATGCACATCGCTGGATAGGAAGAACTGGAGGAAATTATGCTAAGCTAATTAAGCAAACCACAAAAGGACAAGTACAACATGAGTCTGCTGAAGTAAGCTTAAAAAAACGCAAAAGGGGCATCGGGAAAAAGCTACTGTATAAAAACATTCCTGGGGAGAGGTCCAGGTAGCATGGCAGGGGCCAGACCAAATCCAGGGATACATAAGTTAGCCAACTAAAAAGGACGGGGAATAAAGAAAAAGAAAAAAAAAAAAAAAAAAGGGTAGCGGGGAACACACAACATCCCTCACTGACCCATAGTCCTAAAGGGGACAACATTGGAGACACAGTATGGAAATTGCACCCAATCTGACCCTACCACATGGGGGCAAAACACTAAGGACGTGCAACAGAACAACAAGGGGAAGAGAGCAAGGAAGTCCTGAGGGAACACCAAAAATAGACTTTAGGGCCAGGGCGTAGCACCCCATCAGACTTGGCCGGAATGCACTCCTAAAGGTTAATAAACAGACCTTTACCTATTTACAGCCTTTTCTTTTTTCCCCCCATTGGTTTTTGTTGTTGTTGCTGTTGTTTTGTTTTCTTTTGTTGCTTTGTTTTACTCTGTCTTGTTTTTGTGCATATTATTATCTCTGCAGGTCGATCTAGATAAGATAGGTGGGATAAATAATCTGGAGGAGAAAACACTGGGACCAATGCTTCTGGGGGGACATGGGAGAAGGGGATGTGGGGGAAGGAAGTGGTTTTAACAAACCCAGGGACAAGGGAAAACAAGTGTTCCAAAATCACTGGCGAGGAGGGTGTAAGAGGCTTGGTAGGGCTTGACTGAGAGGAATTATTGAAACCAAAAGGCTGAGCATGTTAGTGGGACAAGAGGAAAGTAAAAGGAAATAGAGGAAAAGACTAGGAGGCAAAGGGCATTTATAGAGTTCTAAATACAGGCATGTACATATGTACATATATTTATATATGATGATAGGGAAATAGATCTTTGTGCATATATTTGTAGGTTTAGTATTAAGGTCCCAGATGGACATTGGGCCTCAACTCAAATGCTCCCTCAATGCAAGAACACTTTGTTCCATTAAACTGGCATTCCATGATGTCCACCTTCCTGACATGATCACTGAAGACAAAGTGGGTGCATAAGAAAATGTGGGTTAGAAAGCTGATGGTGCTTGAATATAAAAAAATATAGCATCTGGGGTCTGAAAGGCTTGAAGAAAACAAGTGGCCATCTAGCTGAGAAGTAAGAAAGCCCACATGGAAGAAGCACATTAACCTGTGTGTTCACGAGGTGTTGATGGGATCAGTTATCAGGCATGAAAGAACAAAAAGTTATATCATTGTGAAGAGGGGGAGTGCGGAGTGGGGACCCAAAGCCCATTTGTAGGCAATTAGACATCCCCTTACAGAAGGGTCATGGGGAGGAGATGAGCCAGTTAGGGTGCAGTGTAGCAACGATGAAACATACAACTTTCCTCTAGTTTTTAAATGCTCCCCACCCCCCCCCCCCACTATCATGATCCCAATTCTACCTTACAAATCTAGCTAGACTAGAGGATGTACAGACAGGAAGTGGAAACACAGGGAATTCAGGCAGATGAACCCCTCAGGACCAGTGGTGGGAATGGTGATACCAGGAGGGTGGAGGGAAGGTGGGGTAGAAAGTGGGAACCGATTACAAGAATCTACATATAACCCCCTCCCTGGGGGACAGACAACAGAAAAGTGGGTGAAGGGAGACATTGGAGAGTGTAAGACATTACAACATAATAATAATTTGTAAATTATCAAGGGTTTATGAGAAAGCAGGGTCATGGAGGGAAAGGAAAAATGAGGAGCTGATACCAAAGGCTCAATTAGAAAGCAACTGTTTTGAGAATGATTATGGCAACAAATGTACAAATTAAAATGGATGTGTGTATGGATTGTGGTAAGAGTTGTATGAGTCCCCAATAAAATGATCTTTAAAAAAAGAAAAAGATTTGACTATACTTCTGACATCATAAATCTGTTTGTTCAACAGAACACAATAATTTCTAATTTGTAGTTTTTTGCAAACCAAAACCTTATTAAGTAAAGCATTTCCCACCCCCTCAGAAACAAAAGCAATATGGGAAGTTTGTGAAGAAAAATGAAGAATTTGTAAAAATCTATATTAACATATTAGAATCTTGATTAAAGCACATTTCCACACTCTAATCTTAAAAAGATATTCCCTGTTTCTGAAACTACAATATATAATACACAATTCTAATATTTAAGATCACTGTTCTCATAAACTATATAATTTATAGTAGAACATTGCATATTAATCTTCCAAAATATTAACTAATATATATTTTAATGTTTCAGTACTTTTGGAATGCATCTCTTTATTATATCATAAAAGCTGAATTTTTAATATTCTGAATAAACATTCTTTTGATAAATTTTCCAAGCACGAAGTTATTGGTAATTCTTATGAAAATAAAAAGTAGAGACCATATCTGCTGTAGGTATATATAGAAGACATGTGAATGAAGCATGTAAAAATTGGAAACATAGGCTGTCACTTGAAAATATTGCTTATAATCTGATGTATTTTATATTACTTAAAATTAAAAGAACTAGGAATTAATTTATTGCAATGAAAAAATCAGATAATACATCCTTTATAATATTCATGCTGTGAAAGTGGTTTTGATAGTTGTGCCCTACTCCAACTTTTCTGTGCAGTTTGTTGTTTCATAATGTATAATGTACATATTAACAGAAATTGTGTATGTGTACATTTACACCTATCACACGTTTCTGAATAGGTTCCAATACACAAAATAATAAAATTTGAGATGCTGTAAGTTTCTATTTAAATATTATATCACATTTATTTTAATACATTGCAACTATAAATGCAAATAATTGAGCTTCCAATACAGAAGTAAATGAAGCTGCTAAACCAAAAGGAAATTATCATTGATTGCAGTTTGAATAAACTGAACACGTTTGATAGTTCTAATTTATTGAGGTGGGAACTGATCCTAAGACCATTAACACAAAGATTTAATTAAAGTGTTGTGATTCTTAGCAGCAAATTCAGGAAAAGGAAACAATCATAAAAAAATCATTTTTATTTTTATAAATGAAAATCAATATAAAAAATGCAAGAGTAGCATTTTTATATTAAGACAAGGCAACTAAAAAACAAATATAAAATTAGATTTTGATAGACCATAATGAATATTAAAAAAGCAACATGATTGCTATATTGATATTTATTTAGCTTGGCTACCTGGAAATTAATACTTTGAGCAATAGAGCATACTTTCTGGAAGAATTCTGTAAAGTCAGTATGTCATCTGATAAATTTCTAAGATCGCCAACTATCCATCTTTAAATAGCATTTATCCAGTTAAGTCAAATACTACAATATAGTATACCTAAACTATAAGATAATTAGCAACAGAATGTCTATTCTGATTAAGCAAGACAACATTCAGAAATCAATGTGTCACTTTACTTAAACAAAGAAAAGTTTTGTTGTAATTGTGTTTCATACTCATTCATTAATAAGCTATCCCATTAAAATGATCATTAAGCAAACAAGAATGTCACCTGCTTTGATTTTGTGTGCCACTTTTATTTTATGAGCCAAATGTTTATAAGAAAATAAAGTTCAGATTAATTAATGTTATAAGTGAGAAATATATTCAGCCTGCTGCTGAATTTCCAATAAGTTTTACTGAATTAATCACTAGTTCAAACTTCACTACCTACTGGCTGAATGAAAACACTGAGATTGTCACTGTGAGTAATTCTTGTCTCTGACCAGTACACTACTTCTAAGGAATATGTGTTTTGAATTATCCAGATTAATGAAGACAAAGTAAAGTCAATGATAGGAGTTGAAATTAGCCATGAGATTTACATGCTTGCTGATGCTATTTGTTGTCATTGAACAGATTCCAACTCCATGTATACACCGTTTAATTGCTTCGTAGTGTTTGCAAGGCTTTTTGGCAGGAGAGTCCCAGTTCAATCCTTCAAGTGCCATTGAATGAGGTCAAACTCTCACTCTTTCAGCTAGTAGCAGAAAGTTTGTTTAACCATTTGAAGCAGTAATGGGCTCCTTAAATCTAAATTATTTTATGCTATATGCCATGACTTCTGGCTACTATTATCATTACTTAGAACAATACCCTTGTCTATTTTGCCTCTCTTTCCTCTTACAGTGAACATCTCTATCTACATAGGATAGATTTGAGTCTTGAGTTTATTATTATTTACTGATATCCCTTGGACTATTCATTAATATTAAATTGGACAAAGTCCATGATCTATTGGAGAGGACCATTTATTTAATTAACGATAAACTACATCGTAATATTATATCCATCCACTTAGATGAGTGTCTATCTGTTTAAAGGAGTTCCTATTAGATGCAGATAATGCTAACTTTTCAATTAAAGGGTCTGTGAACCCATTGCTGCAGCCACGGTGCCAATCAATTTCATTGGTGGCCCTCTTCATTCATACTGCCCCTCCACTTTACCAAGCATGATGTCCATCTTCAGGGGCTAGTGTGTCCTGACAACATGTCTGAAGTAAATGAGATGTAGTTTAGCCATCCTTGCTCTAAGGAGCCTTCTGGTTGTATTTCCTCCAAGAAAGATTTGTTTGTTCTTTTGGCAGTCTATGGTACTTTCAATATTCTTTGACAGCACCATTATTCAAACACAGATTCTTCTTTGGTCTTCGTTATTTATTGTTCATCTTTCTTATGTATATGAGGCGATTGAAAGCTCAAGGGGCTGCAAGAGGAAGCGGCGGAGGGCTTCCGGGTCACGCTGGTGGATGAGGGCGACTTGGACAACTGGGAGGTGGCCATCTTCGGGCACCCCAACACCTACTACAAGGGCAGCTACTTTAAGGCTCGCCTCAAGTTCCCCATCGACTCCCCTTACTCGCCGCCGGCCTTTTGATTTCTGACCAAGATGTGGCACCCCAACATCTATGAGACAGGGGACATGTGCATCTCCATCCTACATCTCCCCGGTTGACGACCCCCAGAGCGGGAGCTGCCCTCAGAGTGGTGGAACCCCACCCAGAACATCAGGATCATCCTGCTGAGCGTCATCTCCCTCCTCAAGGAACCCAGCACCTTCTCGCCCGCCAAAGTGGACGCCTCAGTGGTGTACCGCCGGTGGAAGGAGAGCAAGGGCACGGACCGCGAGTACACGGACATCATCCGGAAGCAGGTCCTGGGGACCAAGGTGGATGCGGAGCTGGATGGCGTGAAGGTGCCCACCAAGCTGGCAGGATACTGCGTGAAGACCAGGGCCCCGGCGCCTGACGATGGCTTGGACCTGTTCTACGAGGCCTACTGTGAGGACGGTGAGACTGAGGAGGGCGATTTATAGTTCTCTCTGGGTCAAACACACCATAGTTCTCAAAGTACCATCCTTTTATTTCAACACTTTAACATAGCCTGGTGCAGAAGATTTACCCAATGCAATACATTATTTGATCTCATGAATACTGCTTCCATGAGCATTGATTGTGGATCCAAGAAACAGGAAATCCTGGACAATTCCAAACTTTTCTCCATTTATCCTGATGTTGCCAGTTTGTCTAGTTGTGAGGATAGTTGTCTTCTTTACATCGAGTTGTAATCATTAATGATTGCTGTAGTCCTTCATATTCATGAGCAAATACTTCAAGTCTCCCTCACTTTCACCAAGCAAGGTGTATGGTCTAAATATTGCAGGTTCATATTGAGCCTTCCTTTGATTCTTCTGTTGCATTTGGCTTCATATAATCCAGCTTCTCTGATGCTTTTTCAGTTTATAGATTGAATAAGTGTGGTGAGAGGATACAGCCTGATATACACCTTTCCTGATTTTAAACAATGCATATTCCATTGTTCTGTTCCCACAAAATGATTCTTGATCCATATACAAGTGCTGAATGAGCACAATGAAGTGTTCTAGAATATTCATTCTTCTAAGATTATCCATAGTTTGTAATGATTCATGCAAACGAATGCCTTGGCATAGTCAATGAAACACAGGAAACATCTTTCTATTATTCTCTGTATTTAGCCCAGATTCATCTGACATTACAAATGATTTCTCTTTTTCCCTGTCCTCTTCTGAATCCTACCTGAACTTGCAGCAGCTATGTGTCACTATATTGCTGCAAACATTATTGGATAATGTTTAGTAAAATTTTATTTGCATGTGATGCTAATGATATTTTCCTATAATTTGAGTATTCAGTTGAATCACCTTTCTTTGGAGTAGATACAAATATGGATCTCGTCAAGTCAGTAGGCCAAGTAGCTAGCTATCTTCCAAATTCCTGGCATTGATGAGCCAGTGCTTCCAGCGCTTCATCAGTTTACAGCATCTCAATTGCTGTTTCATCAATTCCTGGATCCTTGTTTATTATACTAGTGCTTTCACATTAGCTTGGACTTCTTCCTTTAAAAAAAAAAATTTTTGGAATTCTTCCTTAAGCACCTTTGGTTCTTGCTTATATGGTACTTCCTGAAATGGTTGAATGTCTACTTGTTATTTTTGATATAATGTTTCTGTGTACTTGCTCCATCTTCTTTTAATGCTTTCTGCATTATTCAGTATTTGGTCATAGAGTCTTTCAATGTTGCCACTTGAAGCTTGAATTGTTTTCTTTTCTTTTTAAATCATTTATTGAGGGCTCGTACAACTCTTATCACAATCCATACATACATCCGTTGTGTCAAGCACATTTGTATATCTGTTGCCATCATCATTCTCAAAATATTTGCTTTCTACTTGAGCCCTTGGTATCAGCTCCTCATTTTTTTCATCCCTCTACCACCTTCCCCTTCCTCCCCACTCCCCCCTTCCTCTTGAACCCTTGATCATTTATAAATTACTATTATTTTGTCATATCTTACACTGTCCGACATCTCCCTTCACCCACTTCTCTGCTGTCCATCCTCCAGGGAGGAGGTTATATGTAGATCCTTGTAATCAGTTCCCCCTTTCCACCTTGAGTTTTCTTTTGATGGAAGCTTTGCTGAGCATATTCCTAATTTTTTATCTTCCCCCAGTTTGTTATAATGTTTTACTTTGTCTTGTCAAGCTGTCCTTGATAGTTTTATGTTCAACTATTGTATTTCATCCTTTCTTCTACGTGCCTTAGCTGCTCTGTTCTTGAGAAAATTGCAGTCTCTCTAACAACCACTTTGATTACTTTGCTTTCTTTTCTTTCATTCCTGTCCTTTTAAAGACTTTTTGGTTCCTTGAAGAATGTTGGTCTTGATGTGCCCACAATGCATCAGGTCTTCTTTCATTAATGTTCAATGCATCAAATCTGTTCTTGAGATCTTCTAGAAATTCCCATAGGATAGATTGAAGTTTCTTTTTTCACTCTTGTGGACTTGTTTTTATTTCTTCAGCTTTAACCTGAACTTATGTATAAGCAATTATTTGTTTAGCACTCAGCCCTGGCCTGGGTTTAGCTCCTGATACTGAGCTTGTCCAGCTTCTCTTCCCACAGATATAGTCAATTTGATTCCCTTTATTCCATCTGTAGCAGTTCACTTTTATGGTTACCTTTTGTGTTGTTGAAAAATATAATTATT
The DNA here is from genome assembly GCF_000313985.2 of Echinops telfairi. Lineage (NCBI taxonomy): Eukaryota > Metazoa > Chordata > Mammalia > Afrosoricida > Tenrecidae > Echinops > Echinops telfairi. The sequence goes on from NW_022103903.1 coordinate 6,288,218, forward strand.
ATGAATAGTTCATGGGATCTCCAACTTCATTTCTATCATCAGACCATATTTTCCAACTACTGTTTCTTGCTTCTTCATCATTTCCAACTTTTGCATTCCAATTGCCAACAATTATTAATGGATTTTGATTGTATGTTTGATCAATTTCAGACTGAAGATGTTAAAATCCTTCAATAGGGCTGTCATCGTTAGTTTCAGTTTGTGTTCATAAATTTGAATAGTATTTGTATTGATTGAATTTCCTATATTCAGTTGGGCATATTAGTATCATGGATAGTATTTTCTTTTGAGGTAGATCTTGAAATGTCGTTTCAGATGACGAAGGGAATTCCATCCCTCTTGATTGTGTCATGCTCAGTGTAGTAAGCTGTATTTTATCCAGATTCAAATAACCAATACTAGTCCATTTCAGCACCCTGAGACCGAGGATTTAGATCTTTTTGCATTCCATTTCATTGTAAGGACTTCCAAAATTACTAGAATAATATTGTACATTCCAAGTTCTAATTTTTAGTTTTTCACAGCTGTTTCTTTCATTTTGAGTTGTGCTCAATCAGCCATGGAAGGTCCAGAAGGCTTTATTACACACAAGTCATTGTGGTTCACTTCGGGAAGTCAGTTCTTCCTAAGTCATATTTTGAGTCCCTTTTGACCTGAAGGGCTCACCTTCTGGCCTTATCTCTGACAATGCCCTGCTTCTATTCATTAGATGTTTGGTGTATGACAGTCTTTGATGCTATGCTTAAGATTTTCAGCAGCCAAATGCTCTGCAAAGTGTAATCAAATCCTTCTTCATAATCTGTTCTTTGTTTGTTAGAACCACTGAAACCTGTTTGAGTGATACTGCTCGTGAATGAGAATCAGTTAGTGGGTTTGAATTGCTGATCTTGGGATAAGCAGGACAATGCTGTTACCAAGCAAGCCAACATAATGGCTGCACTATTCACAATAGCCCAAAGTTGGAAACAGCGAAATACCTATCAGATTATTGGAAAAACCAAATATGATATATATCTACAATTTAACACTACTAATTAGTAGGAAAAGTGAAGTCTTGATTCAGGTTACAGTATTTATGGAACTGAAAGACATTTTGTTGAACAACATGAGTCAATCAGAAAAAGAGAAATACGGTATGATCGGACTTATATGAAAATACAAGAAAATATGTATAGAGACTAAATTTTATTAGTAGTTACCAAGGGTGAGAGGCAGAAAATGACTATAAAACAGTGAATTAGCAAAAGCTGTGTGATGGATATATTTACCATAACACAAAGAAAAAATGAGTAGATACTAAAGCTGTTAATGTGCAACCAAGTACCTCATAGGATTTGATTCTTACTTAGGTGGTTTAGGATCATGGTTTCATGGGGTAGCCCAGTTAATTGGCTTAAAATGTGTCTAATTCTTTGATTCTACACTTGGATCTACACTTTGATTCTACACTTGGATCATTGGAGACTTGAAAGTTTGCGAGAAGTCTGGAGACTTGAAAGTTTGCAAGAAGTCCCTTAAGGCACAGTCAGTGTACTGGAGTAACAGAGGCATGAGTAACTACCTCCTTTGTCTTGAGCCAACAAAACTGGGTGATGCTTAACTGCCATTATTGAATAGTTTGAGCAAAGTCTCCACAGAAGAATCCTAATCCAAAGGAAGCAACTCTGGAACAGAATTTAAAATCCTCAAAGACTCTAGATTTTCTTAAGCCATGGACAATGGATGAGTACCTGGGACTATTGTCTTCAAAACCTTAAACCAAAAATATTCACTAAAGTCTTCTTAAAGTTAATAATAGTTTCACTTAACTAGTAAAAATATGTCTTTCATTTAGCATTAAACTGTTTTTGGAGCTACGGGCATGGGATCAAACAGACCCAAAAGACTTGAAAGGGTCGATAGGAAACAGAAGTGGCAGTGAGTTTTTGTGAGTGAACGAAAATCAGCTCAGAAAGGGCAAGTGAGATTGTTGCACAACATGAAGAATGCAATGAATATTATAAAATTGTACATGTAGAAACTGATGGTTGACGTACATTTTACTGCGTATATTCTTAACAGCAACAAAATAAAAAAATACATCAGCGTGCTTTTGTTCAGAAAAATACTGCCAAGATATGCTTCCATCCATAGATATTTTAAAACCAAACAAATGCTATAAAATTAGCCTTGCAAAAATGTTTCAACACCTTGAAAAGAAGCGATCCATATGCATGAAATGGCGAGCTAGATAGGCATGCAAGAAACATAAACTTTTAATGTTGAATTACACAGTGATCGCTCCGTAGTCCTTTTTTTCTATCCCTCCTCAATTTCTCTGTGATCTGTCTAGTTCATACTGTGGTTTGAGAAAATCGTCTCTGTGCTGTGAGTCCCAAATTTCCATTCCCAATTCTCAACTTCATTATCCAGTGGTCTGGTCTGTACACTCCCTTGAATGTGGAAGCAACATCTACTGTATACCATGCCAACTTAGTTTGTCCCACATTTTTTTGCACCTCAGGTGATAGGAATTTCAATCTTCTAGTTGCTCAGCCAAAATATTTTGTTGTTATAACTTTTTTCTTTCCCCCAATTCCACTTCAAGCCTGTCATAAAGTCCTCAGACTCATGTCCCCATCCTTGCTTACCCCATCCATATCCAGCAACCATACCTTTTAACAACTCCAAATAAACCCAAATTACCCGTGCTCAATGGGAATTTAAATCTGAGTACCAAAGTGAACTTTACTCCATAAGAAAGCTTCCCTAAAACTATAAAGTGAGGATTAAATTAATTGAGCTCAGACTACTGATATACATTTTCCAGGATTCTTGATTTAATCTTTCTAATCACCAGATGTGGGGGGGAAATGCATAAACTGTGAAAAAAGGACAAAACCTTTGGACAACACAAACAGTCCAAAATAGAGTAGAAAAGTATTATTATGGAAATAAGAGTTGTTAAATAATTTAAATGCAGGAACCTCCCCCCAAATCATATTAGAACAAGGGGAAAATTAAGAAATCCAAGTATTCTTGCCTCTAGCTATTGCAGTGGACGATAGATGATAATACTCTGGTAGTAATGCTCAGCTGAAGTGACCCATCATACACCCAGTTAGTTGTTTCAGGTCAAGTGTGCATGCCCTGATAGCCTTTAACCTCTCTCACAATTCCAGAGATGCCAATGCGTGTCTGTACAGAGAGCTTACCACATCCTTTTTAAAGCACTGCATCCCAAGGCTATGAAAATAACTGGTCCAGCTCTCCAGTAGAAGTATTTACTAGCACCAACTTGGAAGAAACATGCAGTCTGCCAAGAGGTGTATAGGGACACTGACCACAATACTGGATGTCTCACATCAAAGAAGGAAACTGCTCTCCCCTCCCATTCATTCCTGTAAGGAAAGGAAGCACATATGCCTCACAACACAGGATTGCTGGACCAGTGAGAGAATCACACCCAGACAAATGACTTCACCAAAGTCATATATAGACCAGAATCATAAAAAATAAAATAAAGGAAGAAAGGCATTTTAAAGAAGAAGAGAAGAGAAGCTTTTTATGTAACAAAAACCAAACCAAACAAAATATTAATACAAATAAACGTAAAATCAATAAAGATACATATGAAAAAATCTGCAAGTATCCCTACAAATACAAATTCATTGCTTGCCTTTGTTTGAGTATACATTATTTGTGACACAAAATCACAATAGACAAACTACATAAGCTACTTGGAATAGATATTGAAATAGAAGTCAAATTTAGCACATTAATTGAAAACACATAAACAAGTCTCCCTAATTTTCTAGTTTATCTAGAGCAGTGAGATATCACAAATTTTTAAAAACACATCATTTTATTGGGATTCTTAAAATTTATAACAATCCATAACACAATTCTTATAAGTAAGTAAAACAAAAGAAAATTGGGATCACTGATCTACTTAATTGTTGCAGGGTTGTTTTTTTTGGCTTAGAAGGTTAAAACACACACAATTAAAAAATCTAGGCATGAGTAATAATGCAAATGTCAGAGTAATAAGACCAACTTAATTTTAATAAATCTTGACTGGGCTAAATAAATGTCTCTAAGTTATTTTTCTGGTTTAACCTGTATAGCATTATATTAAACAATTATAACACTATTCTACCTCTATGCCAAGACCATGCTTTCATTAGAAAAGCAGTATCTCTTCTACAGTGTGTAAATGAGATACACAGATTTAATATATATGTAGTAGCAGTAAGAAACAACCCCATGCACTATAAATCCTATGAAGACTATTTAAAAACTAAAGGAAACAAAAAAGCTTTGAAGATTTTAGCTCATGTAATATTTATTATCTAGGTATGTCCCCAAATCATTTTATATCCAATATATACATTGAAAATAAGAAGGAACAAAATTTTTAAACACAATTCAAATTGGTGGAAGTTATTATGTCTCATCTAGGTTTACAATTTCCTGAAAGTAAATACCCCCCTTAGATTGGATCAGTAAAATTTTTTTTGTCTGTTCATGTAAGAGATAATCTCTCATTGTTTTTTTAACAGAGAGATATATTATGGAACCATCATTTACAATTATGAACAATATTTGACGAGCTGTATCATTTTAATTGCTCTTTTCAAATACAACCAGGTTCATAATCTGAATAGGAAATACCAACATGTTGGAAAGAATTGTCAGACATAATTGGAGCAGCTCATGTTAACAACCTATGTAAGAAACTCAGAATAAACAAAGTTTCAAATTTGAGAAATAAAATAATATAATTGAAAGATAATATAAAAATTAAAATTAGCATATACAAAATGGTTAAGAGGAAAAAGGTAGCAAAGACATGAACATTTACATATGTTTTTCCATTCATTGTTCTATGCACTTCCTATCTAATTCCTTTATCAGAGCAAAATGTAACTTCTCACCAAACTCACCACACTGACTCATAGTGATCCTGTAGCTCATGTAACTGCCCGGGTATATTTCCATAAGTGCAGCTCTTTACAGGTGTAGAAAGCCCCGTCTTTTTCCCACAGAGTAGCTGGTGGTTCTGAAATGTATGGCTAGTAGCCAAATGTATAACCAAAGAGCCAATCTATACTCCCCCTAAACCAAACCATACTCATTGCCATTGAGTAAATCCTGACTCATAGCGATCTGCAGTGGATTTCTGAGAGTAAAATTTTTTGCAGGAGTAGCAAGCCCACTCTTTCTCCTGAAACTGTAACTTAGGTTCCATTATTATAGACGTTTGCTTGGACCTCTAGGCAGCAAGTTGCGGTGCCCACATGTCGACCTTAGCGTCTTAATGTCAAAAATAGTTCCTTGAACTGAATAATTAAATTGCCTGTTTTGTGATGTTTCTAGGATTAATAGAGTGCATCAAAAAGTTTGTGGAAAATGAAATTAAAAGATAAAGGGTTTTTTTTTTTTCATGTAAAATTTGAAGTGCCCTCATATTATAGATAGATAAAATATAGAAATAATAAAGCAATTCAATATAAATTAAGGAGAATGACTGGGAATATATGACCTTTTTAACCTCAGTGGGGATACAAATCAGCCCAATTTTTATTATGTAACATTTCAAATGAAAGAATATTACAATAGTAAAATTTCTAAGTCACCTCTACAGAATTTACATTGCGTTTTAATAGGACATACACTGGATTAAATTAGTCAAACATGATAATTTGCTCAATCTACATAAATAATTCATTTCTAGTTGTCACTTCTACTCAATAATTATACATAGATTATAAATTAATGTATTATTATGCACAAATTATTTCGTTTAGAAAAATGAATACAAGACTAGTCCCAAGGAGGATATTAAAGGTTTCCACAGTATCTGACTTTGCCAAAATGCTATACCAATCAATATTCCCTGATATTAGCCACCATCACCACCCCGCCTTTTGGTATAATCTCTCATATCCAGGTTCTGCAGTTTGCGACAATGTTTCATAGAACTCACAAAGAATTAAAGAAATGGCTCCCATGGTGGTAGGCGCTACTATATCCGGAATGCAAAGTTTAGCGGTCAACCACAGGATCTTCCTCATCCATGGGGCTGTGGAAGCTTGTGAAATCTTGTAAGGTGATAGGAGCCCTGGTAGCATAGTGGGTTACTAATGCATTGGGCTGTTAATGCAAGGTCATCAGTTCAAAATCACCAGCCCCTTCTCAAGGGAAAGATGAGACTTTCTACTCCCATAAAGACTTACAGCCTCCGAAACCCACAGGAGCGGTTCTACCATGTACTACAGGATCTTTATGAGTCAGAATTGACTCCATGGCAGGGAATTTGTTTTGGTTTTTTGATAGATTATGATTCAAGTCCTAAGAAGCAGAAATCAGCCAGAGTCAAGCCAGATGCAGAATCCAGAGTCAGAAACACAAACAGACAACTGATTTCTTTGCATGCTCAGCATGGAAGGAGAAGGCACAAAGAGATAGGCTTTCGTGAGGAAGTGCAGACAGCTGAATGAAGGTCAAACATGGTAGCAGGACAGGATGAAAGTAAATGGAAATAGAGGGAAGAACTAGGAAGCAAAAGACATTTATAGAGGCATAAACATAGGCATGCACATATGTAAATATATTCATATATAAATATATGTACACATATTTATAAGTTAAGTATTAAGGTAACAGATGACCTCTACTCAAATTCTCCCTTTGCTCTAATAACCTGGTGTTTTGTGATTCTTACCTTTCTGATATGATCGCTGAAGGCAAAATGGATGCAAAAGTTAATGTGATGAACGTATGAAGCACATCGCTGCATGGGAAGAGTTGGAGGAAATCATGCTAAGTGAAGTAAGTCAGGCACAAAAGGACAAGTACAACATGAGTCCACTGAGGTAAGAAACTCAAAAGAAAGAAGGAGTTATTATCTCCATCTGCGGACTCTGTGATGTCATCTTATACCTTTTGTGTTGTGTTTTCCTACAAACGTTGTGCCTTTGTGTGCGTGTATCATTCTTGGGTTCTTTCCAT
>NW_022103903.1:6296908-6307915 GCF_000313985.2 Echinops telfairi
GGTTTAAATGGAGAGAAAATGTTTTGAGAAACGATGTACAAATGCGCTTTACACAATTGATGTGTGTATGGATTGGGATAACAGTTGTATGAGCCCCAAATAAAATGATTTTTTTAAAAGAAAAAAAAAATGTTGATAGAGCAGAATGTATATTATAACTTTTATAGTATTTACTTGTTCGTATGGAATTATGTTACAAACAAATCTACATCATCTATTTTTCTCAGATATCAATATAACTTGTAATTAAGTTGCATATTTAATCATCTGTGTTCATCATCGATGGAGAATGTATGCTATATCTATAAAACTAAATCTGACAATAAAATATGTGGAATAAAAATACTAAAAAAAAAAAAAAAGTTAATGTGATGAAGAAAGATGATGGTGTCTGGCTAATACACGATATGGCATCTGAGTTCTTAAAGGCATGAAGTTAAACAAATAGCCATTTAATAAGGTGACCAGACATCCTGCTTTTGGCGGGAGAGTCCAATTTTTAATAATTTTTCCCGCGTTCCAGCGGTGTTTTAAAAAAATCCCGATTTTTTGAAAGAATGCATGACAAGCTAGGGAAGGGGGGGGAGAACAGGAAGGGAATATATGGTTTTTGGCTGCCATGTGGCTATTTCGCCAGAATATGAGTTTTATATTATTTTCGCTACTTTTATAATGTTAAAATTTAATAATAACAAATGATTGTTGAGAACTGCTTATCGAGAACTGCTTATCAAAGTTCGCATTGTTGATCAGTTGTTACAATTCGACCACCATTGTTTGGACTTAATGAACAATGGCATTTTTTGGCATTGGCAATGACGAAAAACATTTTGTAATTGTCTCTCAGACGATACACATCGTACTGCGTGCTAGTGCTAGTTAAACAAGTGATGTCAACAAATCAGCTATTCAGATAATTTAGGTAAGTAATTTATTTATTTATTTCATAAATACATAAATTTTCTTGAATTTAGCAGACAGTACTGGAGCAATGTGAAAAAAATCATTTGATAATATTACTCAAAATTTCCCATATAGTAATATTTCCGAAAATGATCTTTTTAATGAGGTGTCATTATGAAAAAATATATTGATAAGGAATAGGTTAAATCTTGGGCATCAGCAAAAATCACAATAGAGAACAAATGGCTAGAAATATTTCATCATTTTGAAACAAACCGTGTTCCATATAATAATGCACTAAAAATTGTGGAATACACGCAGTCCTTACCAGGAACTAATGCTGCGACTGAACACGTTTTTTCTACAGTAAATAAAGTGTGGACACCAGACAATTCACAATTACGTGTTGAGACTTTGAAAGCCATTTTATGTGTGAAATATAATTTAACAAATTCTTGTGAAAATTTTCCTGACCTTTTAAACGGCAGAAATCTACTAAAAAAATTCACTCAAATGAGAAATATGCAAGGAATAAATAATACTATACATAATTTTTAATGTATTATATTTGTAAATTGTACTTATGTTGAAATTGAAAAAAAATTATATTACAATATTATTTTTGTGTTCTATGAAAATTTATGTTGCTCCACATAGACCAAATTTTTAATCAAGAACAACCCCACCCCCCACCCTCGGTCAATGGTGTCCCACTTTACCAATTTTAAAATCTGGTCACTTTAATCTAGCAGGGAAGCAACAAAGCCCACATGGAAGAAGCACACTAACCCTTGAGATCGTGAGGTATCCATGGTATTAGGTATAAGGCATCAGAAGACCCAAAACAAACACTCATTTCTATGCAAACGACGGTGGTCATAATGGAGACTCAAAGCCCATCTGTAGACAATTGGACTTCCCTTCACAGAAGGGTCACAAGGAAGGGTCTAGCCAGCCAGGGTACAGTATAGTACTGATGAAACACACAGCATTCCTATAGTTCTTTAGTGCTTCCTCCCCCCACTACCATGACCCCAATTCTATTTAAAAAATCTGGCTGGACCAGAGCATGTACACTGGTACAGATAATAACTTTTGACACAGAGACTCCAGGTCCTGAGATAAACCCCTCAGGACCAATTATGAGAGTACTGATTCCATGAGGGTATGAGGAAGGTGCAGGGAGAAGGGGCAGAAAGGATAATGGATCACAAAGATCTACATACAACCCCCACTCCCCCCCCCCACCACCACCACCCCGGGGGGACAAACAACAGTGTCATGGGTGAATGGAGACTGCGGACATTGTAAAATATGAAAATAAAAATAATTTATAAATTATCAAGGGTTCACAGAGTGGGAGGGTTGGAGAGGGAGGGGGGGAAAAAAGAGGGACTCATACTAAGGACTGAAGTTGAAAGAAAATGTTTTGGAAATGTTGATTGCAACATATGTACAAACGTGCTTGATACATTTGATGTATGGATTGTTATAAGAGCTATAAGAGCTCCCCAAAATGATTTATTAAATAGAAATTAAAACATAAACTGGAGTTGATGGAGTTTTTTGTTTCAGACCAAAATTTCAAGTAAACAAGTGGTGGTGACTTAAGTCACACTAATGGAGACTCAAAGTAGATCCCACTTTAATCTGTCCATTAGCATAACAGAGAACTCCTTGACAAAACTGGATTATCACTACAGGTGTAGAGGCTAGAATTTATAATACATCACAAAAGGGATTATGGGAGACAAGCCATATTAAGTAATGGACTACAACTCAATTATCACTAATGGTAATTGATGACGCTTATTCGATGGATACCACACTTATGTTCTGCGTGCAAACTGCTGTGAGAGCTGGAAGAAGATTGCTGCTGAAAATATATATGTATATGATTTATTGTCTATATATAACATCTATTGTTTAACATTTTGTGATGACATATATATCTGAAAATAGCTGATTATTTACTTTTAACTAATTTACCTCGATTTAGAATTTGGGACATAACAGAATTTACAATCACACACGTGATTTTTTTAACTCTTGTGAATTCTGGGAGACAAAAGCAAGAGGTCCATGAAGTTAAATATTTTAAATTACATTATTATAACATTTTATAAAATAGTTTAAAGACAGCCCTATATGAGTCTCATAATCCCTGGTATATTTGGGACCATTATTGTGGCAAGTATGTCAATCCATCTCATTTTTACTGACCCTCTGTTTTACCACATATGTTGTCCTTTTCTAGGAATTGGCCTTTCCAGATAAAATATTCAAAGTAAGGAAGAAGTTGGGCCAAATTTATTTGGTCTTCTTACAACCTGTGGCATTATATATATATATAGCCATATATGTTTATAGTGATATAAATATTTACTATATATATTTATATCAGTACCACCACAGTTCAAATGTGCCTGTTATCTTTCTCATTGCCCAGTTTTCACGTGGATCTGTGGTGGGGAAAAGCTTGGGCTAGGCTCATCTCGGTCATCAAAGCAGAGCAGCTTCTTTGTTTTGATTCTTTTTATGCTTTTAGAAGATCTTTTGCAGCAGCTTTACTCAATGCAATGCATGCTTTGATTTCTTGACGATTGCTTCTATGAACATTGATTGTTGATTCAGCTGTACTAAAATCCTAGACAACTTTGATCTTTTCACAATTTATCATAATGCTTTTATTAATCCAGTTGTGAAGATTTTTATTTTCTTTCTGTTTAGGTGTAATCTGCATCCAAGACTTTAGTTGTTCACCTTCATCAATAACTACTTCAAGTTGCTTTTACTTTTGGCAAACAGGTTAGTGTCATCTACCATTAATAATTAATACTATAACACAATCATCTGCTTATAACATATTGCTAACCAGAAACAACATAATTCTAGGAAAAAATCATACAGTATTTTTCCAGGTTTCCTTTATCAGAAATTTGTCGTATAAATCAGATATGTCTTGCTAAGCTTACCCTTATTGTTAATTGAATCTTCATTCATGTCTAGTTATATCTAACTTTACCATATTCAGCAGAAAGTACTATGTGAGCAGCAAGCTCACATCTTCTAGAAATTTTGATCAAAGAAACAAGAGAAAAATATTGGAGTAAGATTGGATTTAGTTTTTATTCATGAATCTTTTCTTCTTATCCCTTTGAATCAAAATGGTAGTAGTTCAACAATAGAAACAAATCAGAACCTTACTGTATTTAATGTTCCTTTCCCTGTCAGAAAAGCTATTGTCTGTTTTAAGACTCATTGATCCAAACCATGAATCTGTAAACAGGTTCTTAACAGATTGTACTTATTTCAGCAAAATGGTGGCCTGAGGGAATGAACCAGAAACTATTGGGTCCCCGTGCAAACAAGAGAAAAGTCCAACTCATGAATTTCTCTGAATCCCTGTGTGTGTTGTTTTTGTTCTTGGTGTCATCTGTTGTTGAAGCAATTGCAATTCATGGAGGCTCCATGTACGTAGTGTGCAAAATAGAACAGCTCCATATATGTATGCTAAGCTAATATTTTGTTGTATAAGACATGGATATATATAGTTAGTTAGTTAGGGAGCTTTAAGATTTGTATGGTATACTCCATGGATGACTTGTCTATATATGTTTAGAGTAAATGTTATAATTCAATTTATAATATTCTGTACACAATCCCTGACTCTTGCTTTTGATATGCACGTTGCCTATAAATTTCCAACTATTGGGAACTTTATTTCAGTCAGAACATCAAGGTTTCTCACTCACCTCTGACAAACTTGTATATGAGTATTGCTGCTCTATTCATGCCATCAGCTATGCATAAATGGAATATGAGTAAATTAGTTGACACATATCGGGAACTGGAAAAGCCCCAATTGGTAGACAGACTGAAGAATATTATTGTTCTTTGGAGTCCAGAGTGATGCAAACAATTAATATATTTGGCTGCTAACCAAAATATTGGTTGAGTCCATTTAGAGACCCATTGGAGTAGAAAAGCTCAGTGTTATACTACAGAGAAAAAAATTAGGATTGAAAACCACGTGGATTATAGTTCTACTCTGACCCAAATGAGGTCACCATGAGTCAGATTCAACACCAGGCTAACTCGATTTTTATATTTGTTTTAAAACAAGTAATGTGTCAAAGAAGTTTCTCTCTACCTCATCAGCAAACTTAGTACTGATATTACCACTTTTGCTAAACAAAATTCCATAGCTTGTTAGAACTTGGGAACCCTTTTAAAATGTGTATTACTATAGAGTGTTGCTTTTAACTGCCACTTAATCAACCCTTGACTCTGATGATTCCATGCAAATTAGGGGAAAAAATGAGGGCTCCCCAGTACTCTTCCATGATGTGTTTGCTTGAGGCACCATGATCTATAAGTTTCTCATTAAATAATTTTTGGAAATAAATTAGCAGGTGTTTTGTCCTACTTGACTTAGTCTTCAAGCCTCATTCCAAATGTTTTCAGCAACATAACAGCCCACAGATTTCCTCAGTATGATGGGTGAAGGCAGCAAGTGAGGTGCTTTGAAAGCCTGGGTCTTTTCCAGGGAAAGCAAAAGTTCAACAGCTGAATCAGCATTGCCAAAAGACAGTAAGGGATACTAGGTATATATTTGGCTTGAACCTTGAATAGTTCTTCCTAATTCTTTAGTGAGAATTTTGGGGAAAAACTCTGATAAACATATCTTCATTCATTGAATTATATGATTGGAATTTATTAACTTAAAATAACAAATCAATTAATAATATATAAAATAAGTTTATAAATAGGCTGTCTATATAAGAGTGCATGCTCAGAATTACACATAAGATAAAGAAAAATGTTGAATTTCAACTGAAAGGCATTTTCATGCAGTACTTTTGAATTAATCACTTTCTTCAGTGAAAACCTGTTTTCCACTGTATATGTGCAGTTAATTCTTAGGTAATCCCATGGATCCAAATTATTTTAGATTACTACAAATTGAACATGTTCAGTTATATGACATTTTAGGGAGATTTGAACTTTAGAGACTCAAAAAGTGTGTCTAAAATTGTTTTGTTAATTCATGTGATTCACTATTGGGGTCCTGCTTTTTAATTTTAAAAAGATAATTTATTACTGAATATTTTCTTTAAAATATAACTACTATGGATTTTTCTGCAAGGTTGTTTATTAAATAATTAACATTTTTATGTAAAATTTTTTAAATATTCGGATGATACTGGAATGAAACTTAACATGTGCATTTTAAAGTGAGAAACCTCAAAGGTGGGAACAAAAGTTTCCCTGACCAAAAAGCTATTTAAGCAAAAGGGTGCATTTTGTTTAATTCACAAATTTGCCCTAAAATTATTTTGATAAAAGACAAAATGCAGTAAGATTTTTGTTGTCATTATTGTTTTCATTTATTCAGGAGAAAAAAAAATCTACAAAATGTATATATAGCAAAACTTAAGCTTGTGTATTCAATAAAAATAACTAATTCAAAAAATAAAAGTATAAAAGGACATTTATGAAATATTTTATATAGTAGAAGAATGAAGCCATATATGCTAAACCATAGAATTGGAGTCCTTGGGAGGCAATTTAAGAAAGAGTCTAATGAATTAAGGACAAATAAGGAGAATATTACTCAACATAATGCATAGAATTTTTGATGAACTTATGGTAAAAGAAAACAAGAAGGAATTTTACATGTACACAAAAATAACTTGAATAAATGGACAAGCTTAAATGTTAAAGTGACTACCAGGAAGCTTAACTGATGATTTATTTATTTTTATTTATTTGATTTTTACCTTTCTTTAGTTTAGGGAATGCTCTAAGCAATAATATTTTCAGCTTCAAGTAGCATAAATTTCCCCTACGATTTTTTAACTCTGTGATCCAGTTAGATGATGAGTTACTGGATTACTTTAATCAGTTTTTAAATATAAGAATGGAAAATAAATGAATTTGAAGTCTAATTGTGTGTGCATTCAACTCTGGGGCTTTAGAAGCAGTGGCAACCAACGCCTGAAAAATAATAGGGAAACAAAATTGACCAATGCTAATGTGTTAGGCTGGGGTGACTAGAGAAACAAAGCCAGGACCATTCGTATGTGTGTAAGAGAGAACTTTATATCAAGAAGTAATTAGGCATCAACATCCCATCCCAGTTCAGATCAAGTCCATAAGTCTGATATTAGGCCATATGTCCAATACCAGTCTCCACATTCCTGTTCAGACTCACGCAACACATGCAATGATGCCAAATGCAGGAAGATCATAGGCCAGTGGGTGGAAAGTCTTGTGGATCCAGTGCCTGTGGAAGCATCTCCAGGACTCTGGCTGCCATCTGCATGGTTCCATGTGGCTTGTCAATAGGAAGAGATGTAGCAGAGATCATGTGCCCCGCCTCCAGGGAGGAAGAGAGGAAACTACCAAAATCTTCATGAGAAGGCCACACCCACAAGGAGGGATCACCAGGTTGTGACCTGATTGAGAGGCTAGGCTCCACCCCTATAACCTATTTATCAAATTGTGTAACAAATGCCTTAAAACAGCAGATGATAGATTTAAAAACACACTACTTCCAAATTAGTTTCCTATTGTTGCTACAACAAATTAAATTACTAGAAATTAAGTGACTTCATATAATACATATTTATTCTCTGTAGTTTAAAAATAATTGAAGTCAGTTTTACAAAGCTAACGTCATAGTACTGGGAAGATTTACTCCTTAATGGAGGGTTGGAAGAGAGAATCCATTTTCTTGTTCATTTCATTCACCAGTGGCTCTTTGTATCCCTTGGCTTGTGGACCCTTCCACTGCAAAGTACAGCACTCCTATTCTCTGTTTCAATGCTCTTATTATCTTTGCTTCTGATTCTAAGTTCTCCTGCATCCATCTTTAACAGGCCACGGTTATTAACTCAATTCTATTCACATTTAGGACAGTCTCCATCCCAACAACATTTGTACAGTTAATATAGTCATAATACAAAGAAGCCTAATCCCAAGAATTAGAATATAGAGATATTTTCAGGAATTAGGACATAGATATATTTGGGGAATATTATTCTGTCTGCCACACTCCAATATGTAGAAAAAGCATAAATATTAATAAATATATATATCAAAACAAAACTCACTGCTTGAGGGCTTCTGCTAGTACAACTCTAAATGGAAGTAGAAAGTCCAGTGCCCCGCCTAGCACCTGGAGGGTCTGAACTGCTGACCTTGTGGTTAGCAGCCTAACACCTAATCAGTCAGCCATCAGGGTTCCTGTGGTGAATATATAGAGGATTAAAATGAGAGATAAACAGCCCTTAGTAATGATGCAAATTATTTCAGATTTTAGTCATATAAAATATCAGGTCATTCATTACACTGAATCTCACTCCTTGAGGAAAAATGCACACATATTTTCAAATTGCAGAATTAGAATATGTTTTTAATCATGAAATTCATAAGGACATGTATTTATTTCAGGAGGGAATTGTACTGATCCCTCATACTTTTTACATAAAATAACCTTGACAGAGTGATGTCTAAAAAAGCATTCAGCTATGTCTCCCCGCCCCACCCTCTCTCAGTGGGCTCCAAATTTTAGAGATCAGAATTACCAAGGTAAAATCAGGCACAATAAGTGAAAATAGGCAGATTTTTCTATAATGGTTGCTAATGAATTCCTAAACTCTCTTAGAGAACAATCTAAAGAGAAATCCATGGGGAAAGTAGTTCAGAAAATTCATCTGGGATATCAGTAGAATAGTTTATGAGGTCAATTTTGGTTCATCATCAGGACACAGAAAAGGACACCATCAATTCCCTTAGTGCTAGTGTGGTCTTTTCCGATATTTTAATGGAGTGGAATGAAGCTTGAATTAATTATAGCTAAGTTCTTTATAAAAATGCTGTACTGATTTCATGGTGTGAGGTTAGAGAGTCCCTGAAAAAGTAAAATGTGTGCATACATACACATTCATATCTAGTTAACAGCCTAACTTTTATTTTAGGAGGAAATATTTGGTAACAGTTGACTGTTCTATTTTCCTTTTCTAAATCATTTTATTAGGGGCTCATACAACTCTTATCACAATCCATACACACATCAATTGTGTAAAGCACATTTGTACACTCATTGCCCTCATCATTCTCAAAACATTTGCTCTCCACCTAAGCCCCTGGCATCAGCTCCTCATTTTTCCTCTCCCTTCCCACTCCCTCCTCCCTCATGAACCCTTGATAATTTATAAATTATTATTTTGTTATATCATGCACTGTCTGATGTCTCCCTTCACCCACTTTTCTGTTGTCCATCCCCAAGGGAGGTGGGTATATGTAGCTCTTTGTAATCGGTTCCCCCTTTGCAACCCACCCTCATATTCTGATAAGAATTACACACTACAGTGATACAATAATGCTAAATATTAATCAACTAAAATAACAATAGAAAAAGGCTCATATGGCCTCAGGCACATATGAGAAATATGTATTGCTTCATTCCCTGTGGTTTATTGATAGGTACTAATATTGATTAATCTTGACTAAGAATAGACTACAAATAAGGAAGAAGCTACCCACTTCAGAGGAATTAGCCACAGAAAATCTTATGCATAGCATGGAAACATTGTCAAATACTGAAGGGCCACATTAGTGGAAGCAGGACCATTTTTGGAAATTGGGCCCATAACGTCAGAGGGCACTCCAAGTGTGACAGGGGAAGTGCTGTTTCTCAAAGTCGAGTCATACATGGTGACAAGAATGGAGTAAAGCCTGAAGGAATGAAGCACTTAGAATCTTCATTTGCTTATGTGGCACCATTCAAGGAATGAAGAAGCAGCTGCAAATACCTCCTAATAATCAGAACTTGGAGTGCATGAAGTATGAATCTAGGAAAATTGAAAGCCATCAAAAATGAAATTCATAAAAATCAATACCCTAGACACTTGTGAGCTGAAATGGACTGGTGCTGGTTATGTTAGTCAGAAAATCACATGGTTTACTATGCCAGGAAGACACAATCAAGAAGAACGGAGTTGCATTCATTGTCAAATGGACATGTCCAGAACTATCTTGAATCAGGAAAGGTATGCTTCAGGTTTGTCCAGTGGTAGCATTCAAATCATATAATAACCAGCTGTTTGCACCTGAGAACCATTTTAAGTATAAAAAAAATAAAAGGTAGTTTATTATTTAATATAGTTAAACTTAAATAAGAACAATGAAAGAGATGCATACCACTTGATTATGCGATGAGTTTTAAACCATCAGTAGAATATGATATAATCTCTGACAACAAACAATAAAATTCCTAACGATATTTCATATTGCTTCCTAATTGATGTCCTCACTTTCAGTGTCCTTTGCTTTCATCCAAGCGTCATTGGCTGGCTGATTTATCTTTAACTGTATTTCCTCTGTAGTAATAGAATCCCATTCCTTTAGACATAGAATAATTGGTCATTGTGTTTGACATATTAAAGTCCACTTTTCTTCTATGAACTTTGTATGTTTAGCTTTGAAAAACTCATATTTTATTCTGCTGAACTTAGAACAATTGTTCTGGCAATGTTTTTAGCTCTTTGAACACTTTCAATGGTTGCTTGGAAATTTGAGACATAACACAAAGCTCAAACAAATAACAGCTTGCTACCTTCTGGTTATTTGCACTATTCTCTTTACATTATATGTTTGGTTGTTTTTTCCCTTTTTGTTACTACTCATTTTATTAGGGGCTCATACAGCTCTTATCACAATCCATACATACATCAATGGTATTAAGCACATTTGTACATTCATTGCCCTCATCATTCTCAAAACATTCTCCACTTAAGCCCCTGGCATCAGGTCCTCATTTGTCCCCTCCCTTCCCCCTTCCTGCTCCCTCATGAGCCCTTGATAATTTATAAATTATTATTTTGTCATAATTTGCCCTGTCTGACGTCTCCCTTCACCCACTTTTCTGTTGTCTGTCCCCCAGGGAGGAGATCACGTGTAGATCCTTGTAATCGGTTCCCCCTTTCCAACCTACTCTCCCTCTACACTCCCAGTATCGCCACTCACACCACTGCTCCTGAAGGGATCATCCACCCTCGATTCCCTCTGTGTCCAGTTCCTATCTGTACCAGTGTA
>NW_022103903.1:6308848-6323179 GCF_000313985.2 Echinops telfairi
AGTCCCCACCAGGGTTTCAGCAATTCCTCTTTGTTACATTACCCTTGATCATGCCCTACCAGGCCTCCCACACCCACCTCACCACCAATTTGGATCAATTGTTGTTCCCTTGTCCCTGTGTTTGTTAACACCACTTCCTTTCCCCCTACCTTCCACTCTCCCATGTTCCCCTGGAACTGTCCAACCCATTGTTTTCTCCTCCAGATTTCTCATCCGGCCTATATTATTTAGACAGAGCTGTGGAGATAATAACATGCACAAAAACAAGACAGAGCAAAACCAAGCAAAAATATACAACAAAACAACAACAACAACAAACCAGTGACAAAGAACAAAACAAAACACAGGAAATAAAAGCTTGGAGTTAGTTCCAGGATCGTTTGTTGGCCTTTCGGAGTGTTTTCCAGTCCAGTCTGTTGGGGCCCCATGCCCTGACCCCAAAGTCCACCTTCAGCATTACCTGGGGACCTTACAACTCCATTGCCTTGCTGTTCTGCTGCACCCCCACCACCCCCCCTACCCCCCACCCCCGCCCCAGTATTTTTCTCAGTGTGGCGGGGTCTGATCTGGCGCAGTTCCCACACTGTGTCTCAGATGCTGTCCCCCATGCGGGCCATGGGTCAATGAAGGGTGTCATGTCTCATAGTGGGGCTGGCCATGTGGTCCTCTCTGTGAACTGGCTGCTCTAATTGGAATCATCATCCTCAAGGCCTGGTGGGCCAGGATGTGCTCCATTGTCTCCTACTCCCCCTTCACCTGCTCCCATGTGCTCTCATCAGATATGTCCCTCTCCCAGAGCTGCAGGTTCAGTGCCATCCTTTGAGATCAATTCTTCTTGGGGGAGGGGCAGGCATCCACTTAGTATTTGGAACTTGGGCCAGCCCCCCAGACCTCTCCACTGGTTCCCTACTCCATGCCGGCATGTTGCATTCACACCTTGGGGCACTGGGTTGAAATCTGGTCCCTCTTTCCCTGTGGAGATATAAACAATACCCTCTCCTTGGGTGGGTTAACGCCCCATGCCCCCCCTACCCATTTCTTCCTTATTATCATCATTTTTTTTCCTTTCCCCATCTCCTTCCCAGTTGTCAACCATATGCATCCCTGCTTTGGATCTGGTGCCTGCCGTACTACCCGGTCCTCACCCCAAGAATGTTTGTATACAGTAGCTTTCCCCCTATGTCCACTTTACATTTTTTTTAAGCTTACCTCAGCGGACTCATACTCTACTTGTCCTTTTATGCCTGACTTACTTCACTTAGCATGATTTCCTCCAGTTCTTCCTATGCATCGATGTGCTTCACATGTTCATCACTGCTTTTTAGCAATGCGTAGTACTTCGTTGTATGTATATACCATAGCTTTTTAATCCAATCGTCAGTTGATGGAAATTTGGGTTGCTTCCAACTGCTTGCAATTGTGAACTGTGCCACAATGAACATTGGAGCACAGATGTCTGGCCTTGGTTTGTTTCTTGCCTCTTCTGGGTAGATGCGCAGTAGGGGGATTGCTGGGTCGTAACTCGATTTCCATCTGTTTTAGATATTGCCAGATCGATTTCCAAAGTGGTTGTATATACTTACAAGTCCACCAGCAGTGCATGAGAGTTCCTGTCTCCCCACAGCTCCTCCAACACTTGTTGCTTTCTGATTTTTTTAATTGGGCTACCTTTGAGGGTGTTAGGTGGTACCTCATTGTTGTTTTAATTTGCATTTCTCTTATGGCTAAATATCAGGAACGTTTTCTCATATGTTTGTTGGCCCTTCGGATTTCTGCCCCTGTGAAACTTCTGTTCAAGTCCTTTGCCCACTTCTCAAGTGGGCAATTAGTTTTTTTCTTTTTGGAAGCTAGCAGCGTATTGTAGATTTTAGTAATAATGCCTTTGTCTGATGTGTCATTGCTAAAGATGTTTTCCCAGTCCATGGACTCTCTTATTACTCTCTTGGTGAATTCTTTCAATGTACACAGATGTTTTTTCTTCAGTATATCCCATTTGTCAATTAGTGCCTCCTCTGTTTTTGTGTCATTCCCTATTTCTGATAGCCTATGTATTCCCTGTGCCAAAGTTCTCAAGTTGGTCCCAATTCCCTCATTGATGGCCCTAATAGTTTGGGGTTTAACTTTAAGGTCTGTGATCCACCTTGAGTTTATTCTTGTGCATGGAGTGAGCGAGGGTTCTTGCTTCATTTTCTGCAGGTAAATATCCATTTTTTCTAGCACAACTTGTTAAAGAGGGCATCTGCTTCCCATTTGATATTTTTGTGGCCCTTATCAAAGATCAGTAGTCTACATGCTGATGATTTTATTTCTGGGTTTTCAGTTCTTTTCCATTGGTCTGAGTATCTGTCATTGTACCAATACCATGCGGTTTGACAACTGTGGCTGTATAGTATGTGCTAAAGTCAGGGAAAGCAAGCCCTCCCACTGTGTCCTTCTTCTTGAAGAATTCTCTGCTAATTCTGGGATTCTTCCCTCTCCATATGAAGTTGGTAATCAGTTTTTCCATTTCTTTGAAGAAAGATGAGTGTAATTGTATTGGGATTGCATTAAACTTACATAGTGCCTTTGGCAGAACTGATATCTTGACTATATTGAGTCTTCAGTCTAGTTGGTATTCTTTCAGCCTCCTGAATAGTTGCGTGCTTTTCATTCATTAATCTGGGGAAGTTTTCCTCCAAGAATTCTCTCACTATTGTTGCAGATGATTTCTTTGTTGTGTCTTCATCTGGTAAGCCAATAATTCTAATGTTGTTCCACTTCATAGCATCAGATATAGCTCTTAGGTTTTCTTCAGCTTCTCTGATGATCTTATTAGATTTTTGTTTGTGTTTGTTAAAGTCTGATTGGCTGTGCTCCAAGACACTGATGTGGTTCTTTGATAACTCCAGTCGATTCTTGAGGTCCATGTTTCTGCTACTGGTTTTTGTTATCTCCTCCCTACGGTTCTGTATTTCCCTTTGGTGTATGGCTTTTATCTCCTCTATCATTTCATTCTTTTTTTGGTATTGTTTCCCTCATATGACTCCAAGCAGCATTCTGAAAATTTCTTTCTGTGGCAGCTCAATGTCTGCTTCTTCTATGCGTGTCGTTATGTTTGGGACATCTTCTGCCATTGCCTTTTGTTTTTCCTGTTTTTCATTGAGGTTGTTCTGGCTGATGGCTGTTTGTGTTGCATTGTTTTAATGGAGCCAGGTGCTATTTTCCAGGGAGTCGAAGAGCACTGGCTCTCTCTGGGAGACTTGTAAGAATGCTTCTTTGAACTGCCTACAGCTAATTTCACTATGGAATTAACCTACCAATTTATCCTCGTTTGGGTGCCCTCTCAGGGGAGTGCCCCAGAAGGCTGGTGGGTTGCCTGATTTGGTGTTGCGGAAGTTGGACAGAGGTTTCTGCAACAGCTTGGAATGTTGATGAGTGTTGGCTGACCTGCCTTATGTCCCCAGGTACACAGGCAGAAATTTTCCAGTGAGAAGTTGGGCAGAGTATCCTCTGGAGGGAAAGCAGGGCTTTCCCTAGCCTTGTGCTAGCTACACGGGGTGGAGCTCACCTAGCTGGGTGTGGTGCAGGCGTAAATGTCCTAGGGTAATGGAGTTTCTGGAGATCAGCAGTGGAGTGTGAGAGAACAGGAAGGAGATAAAGAGGAGGGAACAAAAATTAAAAAGTAAGACTGCTTAGACTGTGCGGGAATATAGAGAAGAGAGGGAAACAAAAGCAACTATGTAGCTGAGTCCTGATCCCTGCCCGTGGAGCTGCAAGGGTTTAGTCCCTGCCCCAAGGCAGTGGTGGCAAGCTCCAGCTGAGCCAAGTAACAATCCCTGCGCAGCCCTCAAAGAGCGTTGGGGGACTGAGAGGAGAGGAGAAAACAAAAGCAACAATATAGCTGAACCCAGATCCCTGTCCGTGGAGCTGTGAGGGTTTAGTCCTTGCCCTGAGCTGGCAGTGGCAAGCTGTGGCTGTGCCAAGAAAAAGACCCTACGGAGACTTCCAGAACTGTGGGGCCACAGAGCGCATAGATGGAAACAAAAGCAACAATGTAGGTGGACCCTGATCACTGCCCGTGCAGCTGGGAGAGTTTAGTCCTCGCCCCGAAGCGGTGGTGGCTGTGCCAAGAAAAAGTCCCTGTGCAGCCCTCAAAAACCGTGGGGGGGACAGAGGGGAGAGATGGGGAAAAAAGCAACAATGTAGCTGAACTCCAATCCCTGCCGGTGGAGCTGCACGTGGGAGCAAACTGTGTCTGTGTTGAGACCAAGCCCTCCTACGGTCTCCAAATGGTCCCAGCTTTGGCAGAGACAGTGGTGGGGCCAAGAGCTAGCCCCATCTGGCTTCCACTGTGGTGAGCCCAAAGCCCCCAGCCCCTCAAAACCCCATGAATCTGTGCCTACTCATCTTTGTGATGCTCCTCCTGCGTTAGAGCTATGTTGAATTTCCCTGAAGAAACTCTCCTGGGCTGGATTCTGCGGAGTCCCTCTGATATGTGTCATTCCGTTGCCATCTTCCCGGGAGTCCTTATATGTTTGTTTATTGACAAATAAAACAAGGGGAAAATGAAGTATTTTATGAATAAACACCTCAAGACATGGAGGTATCTGGAAGACATTATGCTGACTGAAGTTAGTCAATCGCAAAAGGACAAATACTGTATACATCGTTTGCTTTAGGAACAAGCAGCAGAACAGGTACAAGCTCAAGCTTGTCAGGAATTCCATTTGTTGGCTAGGGAATCAGACAACCTGCTAGAGAGCCTGACTGGTGCCAATGAACCATGCACCAACTGCTCTAGGTAAGTATTTTTATGGTCGTATGTATTAACTCCCAATTAATAATACATTTAAAAAAAAAACAAACCATAGATCCAGGAATGGATTTTGGGCTCACACTAAATCCTAGTTCCAACTTAAGAACAATTCGTTTTCACATTATGCCCCTGCTGGATACTCTCCTTCATGAAGGGAACACAGAAGATAGGGTGGTAT
The DNA here is from genome assembly GCF_000313985.2 of Echinops telfairi. NCBI lineage: Eukaryota > Metazoa > Chordata > Mammalia > Afrosoricida > Tenrecidae > Echinops > Echinops telfairi. The sequence continues at coordinate 6,313,822 of NW_022103903.1, forward strand.
AGCTAAAAGTGGCAAAGAATTTAGATGGTGCCCGGGTATCAGATAAAATAGTATCTGGGTTCTTATTGGCTTGTCTCCAAATAAGCAGCCATCTAAGCAAGATGTCAACTAAGTACACATGGAAGAAGCACACCAACATCAGTCACTGAAAGATTGTCAATGGTGTAATCTGAAGTTTAAGGAGGGATTAGTATCAGAGCTGAATTGTGGGAATCTGGTTGAAAGAGACTGTGGATGCAAGTGGGAGCCCAAGATTCATTTTTGGGAACTATACTGGAAATAAGCTTCTGGTGAACTACCTCTATGCATCATTAAGAGATGAGAGGAAACTGGTTATTAAACAAAGTGCATTGTACAGATGTGCATAGAATATCAAAGGCATAAATTTAGTTGAACAGTTAAAATTTGTCAGTAGATCACCTCTCTGATGCATTCTGTACCTGATCTGGTTTTCAACATTTTCTGTATGTTTGTTTTGTTTTGTTCATATTACAGTGTATCTCAGAAGTGTCATGCCATTGGCGGTCGCCCTCACGAAGTTGCGTTATATGTTTTTATGTGTTTTAGTCTATGAAACCCAGGACTGATTAAGCTATAGGGACAGCAAGTAGAATGAGGGTTTTGGTGGGTGGGTGGGTGGGTACAGTGGTGGTGGGAGTGGAGCATTTAAAGGGAGACATTGTCAATGAGTCAGGGAAGAAAAAGAATGTTTGTAAACTTATTGTGGTAGCAATTGTACAATTCTGTTTGATGTGATTGAATCATGGAATTATATGTATTAATTGCCATTTGATAATAGAATTTAAAAATAAAATATTTTATTATAAGAATAATAGGTTTATGAAATTAGTAAAAATATTACAAGCATATTTCTGTCAAATTTTTTATATTGATGGACAGAATGAAGATTACTAAGGGTGCTGAATATACTTAGAATATGCTCAGATGAAGGTTAATAAAAAATTAAGGAACATAAATTTGTGATTTCCACATTGAGTGCCTGTTCAGCCACCACCTAAAAAGAGCCCTATTTACAAATGCCATTTAAAAAATATTTGTTATTTTAAAATGTATTGTTAATTGGGATTTAACACATTTATGATAACATTTCATAGTTCAATAATGTCAAGCAGTTTTGTACAATTGCAGCCGTAATCAGTTTCCATTCTTTTCCTTCCTGGATTCCGTACCATCATTTCCATTTTACCACCCCTCACTCCCTTCCACCACCAATCCCACCACCGGGCACAATTGCCATTTTAACTCCTGGTTTGCCAAACTCAACAAAAAGGAGGTGTCAGTTCTGCCCAACCAGTGCAAACTGGCTGACTCATACATCTGGTTGTATCCTCTCACAATACTTATTCAATCTTTATGCTGTGAAAATCATCAGAGAAGCTGGATTATGTAAAGAAGAATGCAGCATCAAGATTGGAGAATTGGCTTATTAACAACCTGGAATAAACAGATGACAAAACCTTGTTTGCTGAAAATGAAGAGGGATTAATACACTTGCTGATGAAGATCAAGGCTTGCAGCTTTCAGTATGGATTACAACTCAATGCAAAGCAGACCAACATTCTCACTGCTGGACCAATAGATGACATCATGATAAATGGAGAAAAGTTTGAAGTTGTCAAGGAATTTGTCTTCCTTAGATCCACAATCAATACTCATGCAAGCAGCAGTTAAGAGATAAAAAGATGTGTTGCTTTAGGTAAATCTACTGCAGAAGATCTCTTTAAAGTCCTGAAAAGCAAGGATATTACTATTCAGATTAAGGTGTACCTAACCCAAACTATGGTATTTTCCATTGTCTCATATGCAGATAAGAGTTGAATGTTAACAAAGGAAGATCAAAGAAGAATTGATGCTTTTGAATTGTGGTGCTGGAGAATAATATTGGAAGTACCATGCACTGCATAAGAACTAACCAATCTGTCTTGGAAGAACAGTCAGAGTGTGTCTTAGGTGCAAGGATGGCAAGGCTTTGTCTTCCATACTTTGAACATGTTGTCAGGGGAGACCAGTCCCTGGAGAATGACATCATGCTTGGTAAAGTGAAGGTGCCATAAAACAGATGAAGGCCCTCAAGGAGGTGGATTGACATAGGAGCTGCAAGGAGGGACTCAGGATAAGACCAATTGTGGGGCTGAATGTCACACGACCAGGTTGTGTTTGTCCTGTTCTGCAGAGGGTTACTCTGAGTTGGAACTGACTGCATGGCATCAAACAACAGCAACAACCGCTTAGAGTACGAGTCTGTGATGGCATAATACGTATCCATTTTAAAGGAAATTAAACCAAGGCAACTGTTATCCAACTTTATGGACCAATTACCTATGCTAGTGATAAAGAAATTGGTGAATTCTACCAAAGACTTCAGTTTGAAATAGATAAAACACGCAATAATGATGCATTGATAATTACTGATAATTGGAATGCAAAAGTTGGAAACAAAGAAGGAAATGTAGTTGGAAAATACAATCTTGGTAATAGAAAGGAAGCTGGAGAACACATTATAGAATTTGGAAGACCAATGACTTGTCCGTAGCAATTATCTATTTTCATTTTTAATCATTTTATTTGGGTCTCTTACAACTCTTATTACATTACATACATCAATTGTATCAAGCATATTTGTACTTATGTTGCCATCATCATTCTCTAAACATTTACTTTCTATTTGAATCCTTGGTATCAGCTCCTCTTTTTTCCCTCCCTTTCAACAAATGCCTGTTTTCAAAAAACAAATGGCAACTATACACATGGTATACACATGGTCTCCAAATGGTATACACATAAATCAAATTGATTTTATCTGTGAAAGAGATGATGGAAAAGCTTAATATCCACCATTGATACCAGGCCAGAGGCTAACTACGGAACAGATCATCAGTTGCTCCTATATAAGTTTAGGTTGAATCTGTAGAAAATTAAAACAAGTTCATTAGAGTCAAAATATGACCTTGAGTCTATCTAACACTAATTTCAAGAACAAATCAAGAATAGTAAAACTATCATTCTTGAAGAATGCTATGTCATTTAAAGGAAAGGAAAGAAATTATCAAAATGAATGTCAGAAGAGACTCTGAAATGTACACTTAATCAGAGAGTAGCTAATGCAAATTGAAGAAATGATGAAGTCAAAGAGCTGAACAGAAAATTTCAAAGACCAGCTCAAGAATTCAAAGTAAATTATTATAATGAAACGTGAAAAGACCTAGAGTTAGAAAATCAAAATGAAAGAACATCCTTGGCATATCATAAATTAAAAGAACTCAAGAAAGAATTCACGCTTTGAGTTTCAATATTGAAAGTATCTATGAGAAAAATATTGAATGATGTAGGAAGCATTAAAAGAGAAATAAAAATGGCATTGTCATGGTACCAAAAATAACTAGGTGATATTCAACCATTTCAGAAGGTAGTATACAATAAAGAATCAGTGTGGCTGAAGGAAATTTTCCAGGTATGCTAACAGAATTAGCCACAAACTAGGCTCCAAAAATTGGTGGAATACCAACTGAAATATTTCAATGAACTGATGAAACACTGGAAGCACTTATTTGTCTATGCCTGAAATTTTGGACTACAGCTACTGGAGCAGACTGATTTCTCTCTCTCTCTCTCTGCCCTAGGGTCCATGCCCACTTAAAGCAACCATATAGGAAAAGGTAGAACTACCTCTGTGGGGTTTTGAGACTGTTTACAGGGGTAGAAATTCCTATATTTCTCTAAAGGAGCATTTTATTTCTCATGCATCTCTTTTTATGAGTTATTAGCAAGAATGCAGCCATTTTGATTTTTGTCAGTCACATTTAAGTGTAATCAATTTTGCTATATTTTTATCACTAAAGACTCTGACTGTATCCAATGGCTCAAACAGGAATTTGTAATATTAATACCTACTCAATAGGATTAGGGTCAACATGGTCCATCTAGCTTTCTCAATCATTGAATACGATTTATAAGTGGTCAGTAGCAAAGGTGATGTTGTTAGGAGTCCTCGATTCTATTTAGAATGTTAGACTCATAATATCCCTATGTACAACAGAACAAAATATTGCCTGATTCTGTGCAATTCTCATAATTGTTCTTGTGTTTAAACACATCAATGTATTCACTGTGTCAATCTAAATTTTATAAGCCATCCCCTTTGCCCCTCCTCCATTACTCTACATAGCATGACATCCTTCTCCAGGGACTATTCTCTCTTGACAATGTGTCCAAAGTACATGAAACATAGGCTCACTTTTTAGGAACATTCTGCTTGTACTTTTTCCAAGACAGATGCTTTTGACAGTCCATGGTACTTTCAAGATTCTTCCCCAGCAAAAAAATTCAAATGCATCAATCTTTCTTCTTTATTCAACGGCTAACTTTCAAATGCATATAAGACAATAGAAAATGCCATGGCTTAGGGAAGGTGCAATTTAAATCTTCAAAGTAACATCCTTGCTTTTCAACACATTTAAGAGGTCTTATGCAACATTTTTACCCAATACAATGATTTCTTTGATCAGAGTGGTCTTTGAGCTATTGACAACTGCTTTGATGAGCACTGACTGTGGATCCAGGCAAGATTAAATCCTTGACAAATTCAATCTTTTTTTCCATTTATCATGATGTTACCTATTGGTCCACTTAAGAAGAAGACTTTTGTTTCTTTACACGGAGTTGTAATCCATACTGAAGGCTGCAGTCCTTGACCTTCTTCAGCAAGTGCTTCAAGTCCTTTACACTTTCTGTAAGTTTGTCTCATTTGCATAGCACAAGCTGTTGATAAGTCTTCCTCCAAACCTGATGCTACATTATCCTGCATATAATCCAGCTTCTCTGATTATTTTCTCAACATAAACAGATTAAGTAAATATGGTGAGAGGATACATCCCTGATTCACACTTTTCCGGATATTGAACCATGCAGTATGCCCTTACTGTGTTTGTACCAATGCCTCTTGATCCATGCACAAGTTCTACATGAACAAAATGTAGTGTTCTGGAATGCCCATTTTTCTCAAGTCTATCCATAGCCTGTCATAAACCACACAGTGGAATGTGTTTGCAAAATTAATATGGCACAAGTGAACATCTTTATGGAATTCTCTGCTATCAGTTCTGATCCATCTAATATCACCAATGGTATCTCTACTTCCATGCCTACTCTGAATCAGCCCTAAGGCTCTGGCAGTTCCCTGTCAATGTAGAGCTGCAACTGTTGTTGGATGATCTTCAGCACAATTTTACTTGCATGTGATGTTAATATTAGTCTATATTTTGAGCATTTTCTGGGTCACCTTTATTTGGAATGCATGTGGCTCTCTTTCAGTCAGTTTGCCGAGTAACTGATTTCCAAACTTCCTGCCACAGATCAGTGAGTGCTTCAGTGCTTCAACATCTAATGGAAACACTTCAATGGGCATTCCAACAATTCCTGGAACCTTTTTTTTTTTGTTTAATGCCTTTATCACAGGTGAGACTTTTTCCTTCTGCTCCACTGGTTCTTGATCATACATCATGTCACTTCTTGAAATGGATGAATGTTATTCAGCTATATTTTGTACAATGATTCTGTGTATTCTTTCCTTCTTTTGATGCTTCCTGGATCATTCAATATTTTGCTTTTAGAAACTGAAGATTACAACTCAAAGCTTGAATATTGTCTTGAGTTCTTTCAGTTTAAAATATGTTGAGTGTGTTCTTCCTTTTTGGTTTTCTAACTCTAGGTCTTTTCACATTTCTTTATAATATTTTATTTTGACCTCTCCTGCTGCTCTTGGAAATTTTCTGTTCAGTTCCTTGACTTAATCATTCTTCCATATATCTTAGCTAATCTATGATTAGGTGCAAATTTCAGAATTTCTTGTGACATTTACACTGGTCTTTTTTTCCTTCCTCTATTTTAGTGACTTTGTGCTTTCTCTATATGAGATATTTGAAACACGTTTTTTATATTTAAAATTTATTATTATTATTATTTTAAAATTGGGAGTTAATACATGTTGTAGTTACATAACCTGGTGTCAATTTGGGACTTCAGAGGATTAAGAGTATTAAGAATGAAGGGGTGGAGTCTAGTCTGTCAAATGGATCACAGCCAATGGGACTTCTCTGTGGGCATGGCCTTCTCCTGAGAATTCTGGGAACTCCTGGATTTTCCTCTTTTGAGGTGGGAGACATTCTCTCCGCTCACTCCCTGAAAGACACTCTATTGACAAGACACATTGTGGTATCCTGAGAGAACCCGTGCCCTGGGAACTAGAGAAGCCACATGGAGACCCCTGCCAAAGCTGAGATGCTTACACCGTCACTGGGCTCACAAGACTTCCCACCCACTGGCCTGTGATCTTCCTGCATTCACAATCACTGCATGTGTTTCGTGAGTCTGAAGAGAACGTCATAGATTGGTATTGGACATATGCGCTAATATCGGACTTATGGACTTGATCTGGACTGGGCTGGAATGTTTTCTCAATATTCAACTACTTTGGTATATAAAACTCTTTCTTATACATAGATGAGTATTTATGAAATTGTTTCTCTAGTCTACCCAGACTAGCACAATACAGATATCATTTCATAGTTCAATCACATCAAGCAGTGTTTTACAATTGCTACCAAAATTAGTTTCCAAACATTATTTTCCTTCCTGGACTCCTTAACATTGTCTCCCTTTTACCTGGCCCCAACCACCACAACTGTATGTCCCCCAGAAACCCTTATTCTATTTGATTTTCCTATAGGTTTATCAATCCTGAGTTTCCCAAATCACATTAGGCCTTTTGTTATTATCATCCAACACATTAAACCAGTTCTTGAAATATTCTCAAATTTCAGGTGAGGTAGACTCAAAATTGTATTTTGGTTCTCATAGTTTGTTTCAATTTTCTTCAGCTTCAATGTGAACTTGTAGATGAGTAATTGACAGTTTGTTCCATAGTCAATCCCTGACCTTCTTTGAGTTGCTAATATTGAGCTTCTCCATTCTTCCTTCCTACAGATGTAGTTGATTTGATGTAGTTGATTTCTGGATGTAGAATTATCTGTGTATTCCACTGGGAAAAGTACAAATGTATAGTTGCCTTTTGTGTAATTGAAGAAAAGCTATTTTAGATGAAGTCGTTAGTTTTGAAAATTCTATCATGCTATCTCCAGCTTTATTTCTATCACCAAAACTATGTATTCCAACCACTCCTCCACCATCTTGATTGCGTGTTTGATCAATTTCAGACTAAACACTTTGGTAGAATTCTTCAAGTTCATTGCTAAATTTGGTGCTTTGTTCATAAAATTGAATAATTGGATTGTTTGGATTTCCTTGAAGGTGGATAGATAGAATCCTGTCACAAATAGTACTGTGCCTCAACAATTATTTTGGAGTGACAAAATTTTGATTTTGTCAATGAATGATACCCCATTCCTCTGGTTTGGCATAGCAAAACATTCCTGGAATAGCAAAACATACCATTTTTATGATTCATAATGGCCAATAACAGTACATTTCAGCTAAATAGCTCCTAGGATATACATTTTTATTTGTTCCTTTTAATTTTTGAGGACTTCCAATTGTCCTAGATTCATGCTTCATATATTCCAAGTGCCAGTTACTGGTTGATGCCTGCAGCTGTTTGATTGCATTTGAATCATGCCCCCACAGTGAATGAAGATCTCAAAGTGCTACTGACTTTACTCCATTCACGTCCTTCTGCTCGACTTTCCTTTGAGAAGGCAGCTCTTCCTTAGTTACGTTTTAGTGCTTTCTGACCTGAGTGACTCATCTTCTGGCACTGTCTCTGACAAGGTTCTGTTTCTTTTCATGACGTTCTCTAGATCTGACAATATTTCAATTCTGTCCATGTGGTTTTCTGTGGCAAATTCCTCAGAAGTACAAAGCCTTTTTCTTGTTTGTAGTCTGTTCTTAGTCTTGAAGCTCTGCTGAAGGGTGTGCACTTTGGGTGAGTCTGCTGGCATTTGAAACTTCCAGCATCAGTGTGGCACACATGTACCCACATATGACAAAATGATAAACAGTTGGAGTTGCAAAGTAGATATCAAAATAATGAACAATAGATTTTTTTCTTTTAGTACTCACTTTTTTCCTGCACTTACTATGCTCTAAATCTTTGTGTAGCCTGTCATGCATTTTAAGAATTATAGCTCACCTACATACAATGCTTGATAATATTGCTAGAATAAATTAGTATAAATATAATTTGGAAATTGAGATAATTAGAGAAACCACCAAACAGACTAAATTGCTGAAGGAAACTCCATTCATTAGCCTTGTAATAAAACAGTTTTTCTCTTTTTCTGTTCCACTTGGAATGGCTATGAATTAGTCTCATCATTCAAGGACACAGACAGTATTATGCATAATACAATTATTTCCCTAAAGCTGTGGTATTTTCTAATATTCTTCAAAATAAGCTTAATATATACAATATTCAGTACTAAGTGTACAATAGGCTACATCTACTTGTGAAGAAATATGGAGTGTTTCCTGATTTCCATCCTTAATTTTTTTATTCATGAAAAATTAATAAACATTTGCTCTGAATTCTAGGTTAGGGTAGAGAGAAAAACAAAGTTTCTGCCTCACTAGATTTAATATTATAGATTACATTAAACTATGGGCATTTACACTGTCTGTTTATATCTTTATTCTTGTTCTCAAATATTTGTCTTTGTGTATGTGCATGTCCATGTGCATGAGCCCTGATATGTGTATTTAAATACTCCCTCTATTTCCAAAATATAACCCTAATTAAAGTATAAGTATGCAAACTTGGATTAATGAGCTAAAATTATGTGAATGGTACCTTAAATTTTAATTGTATTTCAGACATAATGCATGGCTACAATTTCTACTTGTATATGTGTGTTGTATGCTTATTATAGGTTTCACCTGAACATTATATAAGTAAGAATTCCTTAGCTAGGGGGAAAAGAGAAAAAGCATTTATTACGTGAAAAGCATTAAATTATGCATATTGAAATTATCGCTTATTTTCTCTAAGCAAGTGTTTGGTTTTGACTCCATTAATTTAGAAACCAGAAAAGACGAGTACTAAAGCATTACTGCAGCTCACATTTGTCTCCATCCTTTTTAAAAAATCATTTTATTGGGGCTCATACAACGGTTATCACAATCCATACATACAGCCATGTGTCAAGCACATTTGTACATTTGTTTCCATCATCATTCTCAAAATATTTGCTTTCTACTTGAGCCCTTGGTATCAGCTCCTCATTTTTTTCACTCCCTCCCCTACGCCCTCCCTCATGGACCCTTGATAATTTATAAATTATTATTATTTTGTCATATCTTACACTGTCTGACGTCTCCCTTCACCCAC
>NW_022103903.1:6323279-6341988 GCF_000313985.2 Echinops telfairi
CCCTCTCTCTACCCTCCCAGTATCACCACTCACACCACTGGTCCTGAAGGGATCATCCACCCTGGATTCCCTGTGTTTCCAGTTCCTATCTGTATTAGTGTACATTCTCTTGTCTAGCCAGATTAACTGATTTATTTCCTTATGAATTATTTGTAATGAGTAACACAGATACAGTAGAACTTCCAATAGAGTTCTCTTCATAGTACTAATCAATTTACCATTTTTGTCAGAGAGGTAAGTTATAATATGTGTATGTTGCTGAAAAAGTATTTGTATCTGAGAAAATCTTCTCTGTTTCAGAATTTAGAACAGTCACAACTTTATATAAATGACATTACAGTCTCTTTATGGCTCTTCTTATTTTTTGTAACTTTCTGACTAAGATCTGTAACTCCACTTTTTGGAAGTCAATCCTATTTTCTATTGAATGCTGGGTGACAAATAAGTTGCTATTGTTCTTTATCAATGAAATGAACTGCCTTTTAGTTTTCTTAACCCAGTTCTGACACTACCTTTCAAATTTGCTTTTTATTTTTTAAACAGGTTTGAATTTTGGAAGAAATTATCTGATATATTTTCTAAAACCTATTCTCCACACAGGTACCAGTTTAAAAGAAGTCCCACATGATGTTGTATTTTACTGAATAAGGGCGAATAATGCATTGCACTCAAGAAGGTTATATTGTGGTAGAAACATTCTTTTTTATAATACCTGTATAATGGTGCATACCCAATTCTCAAAAAGAAATAGGGAATTCATAGAAAAAGCAAAACCCTAGAAAGAAAATGCTTCAGTCTCTATTATGTAATTATTCTTCAAATATTCAAATATTCTTCTGTATTTATATAAATATGGAAGCTATAACAACATCAGCCAAAATGAGAATAGTAAAGTAATGTATATCTAAAGTAAGGAGACTTAGTGCTGCAGCCAAATAACTATTGGATTACTAATTGTAAAATCAGTGGATTAAGAAAGATAAAGCTATCTGCTACCACAGAGGTTTAAAGGTGTGAGACTCTCTTATAGGGCTGCTATTAGATAACACAACTATTATTCAAATGTATGCACCAAACACTAACGCTAGTGATGAAAAAGCTGAAGAATTTTGCCAATATCTTTCGTCTGAAACCGATGAAAACTGCAGTGAAGATGAACTGTTAATTTAATAGAGATTGGGATATAAAAATTGGGAATTAAGAGGAAAGAAGAGTAGCTTGAGAATATGACCTTAGTGATAGAAATGAAGCTGTGGATCACATGATAGAATTTTGCAAGACCAACAAATTATTCATCAAATATACCCCTTTCAACAACACAAACAGCTACTATATACACATATTTTTCCAAATGGGCTTCACGAAAATCAAATTCCTATATCTGTGGGAAGAGGTCATAGAGAAGCTTATTATCGGCAATTAAAATGAGGCCAGTGGCCAACTGTGGAAGAGACCATCAATTGTTCGTGTGCAAGTTCAAATTGAAGCTAAAGAAAATTAAAAAACAGTCTCTAAGCTAAATACAATTTTGAATACACACCAGTGAATGTCACAAAAGACTCTGCAGCTTGCTCTTACTTATCGAGTAACTAAGGCAATTCAAAGAAATTATTAAATCACAGTGTTACACAGACCATTTCAAAGGGCTTCTTAAGAAGATGAAGTAAACTATTAAAATGAAATGTACAAAGGACTAGAGCTAGAAAACCAAAAGTGAGAACATGCTCAGCAAATATTAAACTTAAAGAACTGAAGAAAAATCCAAGGCTCAAATGTCAGCATTGAAAAATTTTATGAGTAAACTATTTAACGATATTGGAGGAATCAGAAGGAGATGGAAAGAATACATAGAATCACTCTACCCAAGGAACTATTTGACTTTCGGCCACTTTAAAGACAGCATATGCTCAAAAACTAATGGTCCTAAAGGAAAAAGTCTAAGCAGCACTGAATGCATTCGTCAAAAATAAGGCTCGAGGAATTGATGGAATACCAATGAGAATGTTTCAGAAAACTGGTGGAGTATTAGAAGCACTTACCCGTCTATGCCAGGAAAATTGGAAGGCAGCTACTTGGTCAACTCACTGCAAGAGATTCATATTTGCACTGATTCTAAAGAAAGATGACCCAACAGAATGCTCAAATTATGGACTAATACCATTGATATAACATGCAATTAAAAATGTGTTGAAGATCATTCAACATTAGTTGCAGCAATACATTGACAGGGATTTGCCAGAGGTTTAGGCTGGATTCAGAAGAGGAAGTGGAATAGTGGATCTTATAGCCTATATCAGATGGATCTTGGTTGAAAGCAAAGAATACCAAAAAGATGTTTACTTGTGTTTTATTGACTGTGCCAAGTCATTGGACTATGTGACCCACAACAAACTATGGATGACCTTGAGCAGAATAGGCCTTTCAGAACACTTCATTGTGCTCATTCAGATCATGGATCATGAGAAAGTTGTGCAAACAGAGTAAGGAAATATTGCATGGCTTAAAATCAAGAAAGGTGTGCGACAGGATTGCATCCTATCTCCATACTGATTCAATCTGCATACTGATTAAGTAATCAGAGAAAATGAGCTATATGAATATGACAAAGAATGCTGTGTCAAGATGGGAGATAAACACATGAACAGTTTTTTTATGCAAATAGCAGAATCTTGCTTCTTAAAACTGAAGAGGGCTCGAATCACTCGCTGATGAAGATTAAGGAGTGCAGCCTTCGATATGAATTACACTTTAATGGAAAGAAAACAAAAATCCTGACATCTGGATCAACTTAATCAATGTCCAAATGTTGCATGCATATGAAGCAATGGAAAATGCCATGGCTTAGATCAGGCACACCTTAATTCTCAAAGTACCATCCTTGATTTACAATATTCCAGAAAGGTCTTGTGCAGCGGAGTTACTGACTGCCACCGCATATTAATGGAGAAAAGGTTGAAGTTGTCTAGATAAAGTGGCAGATAAAGTGACTAGGTTAATGGGCTGAAGCATAACAACCATTATAAGGATGGTAGAAGACTCAGAATTTTTTTTTCTATTGTGTATAGATAGGGTCTTATGAGTGAGAACTAATTCTATGTCCTAAAATTAGTCAAAATCAATTGAATGGTAATGGGTTTGATTTTGTTCTTTGGGATTTGATATATATAGCCAAGACTTCTGTTATTTTGTCATACTTTAGTGATTTGTGTGTTATTTTGTTGCTGAAAGTTACCCATGATATACAGGTATGGGAGAGTTTCCAGATTAAGACAGACTAGGACAAATGAAGCAGTAATTTACTTTTGGGAAAAAACGACCACTGAAAATTTTATTAATAAGTATTAAAATTATCTGAGAACATGTCAAGACAAAATACCCCAAGTTGACAGGAGAAGATGTAACTGCCACATGTGGCATGACTTAAGCAAAAAGAAACTGCTGCAAACATCCATTGATAATAAAATAGTGGAATGGATAAAGCATGAATCTAGGAAAATTGGAAGTTGTAAAAGTGAAATGGAACCCATGTTTCATTTCATGAAAATAAAGATATAATCTAGATATTAGTGAACTGAAATGGAATTGAATTGTACCAGATAATTGTTCAATAGAGGGACAATCATATGGTTTACTAAGCCAGAAATGACAATTTAAAGAAAAATGGCATTGCATTCATCATTACATATACATTTCAATATCTATCATATACTTACAAAGAAGATAGGTTGTTGTTCTTGCTGTTGTTAGGTGCTATTGAGTTGGTTCTGACCATGGTGACCCTATGCACAACAGAACTGAACACCACATGGTCCTGTGCCTTCCTCACAAGCATTCCCATACCCAAGTCCATTGATGCAGCCACTGTGTCAATCTATCTTGTTCAGGGCCTTCCTCTTTTTTGATATCCCTCCACTTTAGCAAGCATGCTGTCCTCCTCCAGGAATTCATTTCTCAAAACAACAAGGCCAAAGTTCACGAGATGAAGTTTGGCCATTCTTGCTTCTATGGAGCATTCTGGCTGTATGGTGTTTTTTTTTGGCTGTATGTTTTTCAAGACTGATTGGTTTTTCTTTTTAGCAGTGCATGATACTTTCAATATTCTTCTCCAGGACCAATTCAAATGAACCAATTCTTCTTTACCCTTCTTTAATCAATGTCCAAGTTTTACATACATATGAAGCAATGGAAAATGTCATGGCTTGGGTTAGACACACCTTAATTCTCAAAGTAACACCCTTGCTTTTCAATACTCCAAAGAGCTCTTGTGAAGCAGATTTACCAAATTCCACTTGTCTTTAGATCTCCTGACTGCTGCTTCCATGAGCATTGATTGTGTATCCAAGCATGACAAAATCCTTGACAACTTCAACTTCTACTTATCATGGTGTTACCCATTAGTTCATTTGTGGAGATTTTGGTCTCCTTTGAATTGGGTTGTAATCCCTACTGAAGGCTGCAATCTTTGATCTTCTTCATAATTGCTGAAATCCTCCTTACTTTCACTTAGCAAGATTCTGTCATCCGTATACCAAAGGTTATTAATAAGTATACCTCTAATCCTGATGCCAGTTAATATGACTATTATTAAAATTTATGCACTCACCACTAAGGCTGAAAATGAAAATGCTGAATAATTCTATCTTTTGCAGGTTGAAATCGACAAAGCATGTAAAAAAGGTACAATGATAATTAGGGATAATTGCAATGAGAAAGTTACAAACAAAGTTATCAACAGCATTTCCATTGTTTTCCATTCTGTTCTGACTCACAGCAGCCAGATAGGACAGAATACAATGATCTCATATGGGTGCTGAGCTTTTAACTCCTTATGGGAGCACTCTATCACATCTTTCTACCTTAGAGTGGCTGATCAGGTGGAATTGCTGACTAGCAGCCCATAGTTAATGCACTGCACCACCACATTGTTACAAGGACAGGAAAGAAAGGAAAAGGTCACAAAGAATTTCTTAAGAGACTCTGAAACTTGCTCTTGGATGTAGAAAATGTAGATAAGCTAACCTAACAATACATAGACAGGAAACAGAAATCAAGGTGAATTCAGAAGAGGGCACAGACTTAGTCAAATGCACCTTGGGCAAGTGTATTGAATACAAGAAAAATGTTCACCTGTATTTTATTGACCATGTAAAAGCATTGGACTCTGTGGATCATATGAGAATTCTGGAACACTTAACTGTACTTATGCAGAACCTTTCCACAGACCAGAGAGAGTTGTTTGAACAGAACAGGGGATACGTTGTGGCTTAAAATCAGGAACGTTAAGATTCAGGTTGGTATCTTTTCATCATGCTCATTCAGTCTGTATTTTAAACAAATTATTTGAGAAAGGGGACTATATTGGTAAGAATGCTGCATTGGTATCAAAAGGAAACTCATTTCCAACCTGAGATATGGAAATTATACAACCTTCCTTGCTAATAGCAAAGAGGATCTAAAACACTTACTGGTGAAAATCAAATATTATAGTCTTCAGTATGTATTAAGCGCTTTGTAAGGACAACAAAAATCCTCCCAAATGGACTAATAAACAGCATCAAACAAACACAATGTAATTGTCAAGGAATTCATTTTACTTAGATCCACAATTAATGCTCATGTAAACAACAATCAAGAATTAGATGACATATTGTATTGGCAATTTTTGTAAAGACCACCTTAAAATGCTAAAGACCAAAGATGTCACTTTGATTACTAAGCACACTGACTCGATGCGTAATATTTTTAATACGCTTATATTCATCTGAGAGGTAAGTAATGAATAAATAAAACTAAAGAAGTATTAATTCATTTGAGTTATAAAGTCAGTGAAGAACATTGATTTTACCATATACTGCTAGATGAATGAACAAATCTGTCTTTGAAGAAGCACAGTCAGAATACTTCTTAGAAGTCATCATTGCAAGACTTGATTTTATATACTTTGAGCCTGCTTTAAGATGGAATCAGTCCCTGGTGAAGAATATCATGCTTAGTAAAGGAGAGGGCAATCAAAGGGAGAGAGACCCACAGTAAGATGAATTGGCACAGTGGCCACAAAAACAAGTTTAAACAGCAATGATTATTTGAATGATATAACAAAGGGCAGTACTTTTTTTCATGGTACATGGAATTCTGTTAGGAATCAGATATGACTTGAGTGCCCTTGCAACCAAGCTATCAATAGAGATTCTGGATGGTTCAATAAGAATTATCTCAATGGGTTTTGTGGAATCTTTTTCAGGCTCTTATTAGTTGGTTTGTTTATTTGATATTAAAGGGTTTCTGTTTTGTAAAAATGGAATTAAATTTGATTTTGTGCTGCTGGTATGATTGCCTGAGCTTTGGCTTTATTTATAGGCTATACCCTATATTTATAGATTATTTGCTGAAAGCTAGTCCTTGAATTCTGCTTTGTGTCAGAGAGCTTTCAAAGAGTAGCATATAAAAGTAGGGGATGATAATTACATATTGGTGACTATTTTTAAAGGAAAAAGGATTATCAAAACAAGTCAAAGGGCAGGTCAAGGACTATTTTTTTGACCTGTCACTCCTATCATTAAAAATGGTATCCTTTGTACAAATCTTTTGAAAAAAGATGGTTGGTCATAAGCTGTTTTATAAGTTGTCTTCATATAATGCATTATATTTCAAGTAAAAGATGACAATAATAATTCTATTGGCCAATACCTTAACAAACAAAGTGTATGGTTATTCTTACCAGTCTCTATAGTAGTGTACAATTAATTATGAAAATGGAAAAGGTGTTAAACCAAGGAGAGGGCATATTTGCTATTTGGAATGAGTTCAATGTAACTCTGACCACAAAAATGATTAAGAGCTTTCAAAATAAAATCTCTCTCATAAATAATCTGATAGTACTTTCTCTAAGATACACATTCCAAAATGTAGGATTAGTCAATCAAATAAATTTTTACTTTCTAAAAATAAAAAACCTTTAAAAATTAGACTTTAAGATTTTATTTTTAACACAACAGATTATAAAAGTTTTAGCTATTTAAGCTGTTTTTAGCATTCTGCTTTTATAAGTTGTTGTTGATGTGAGAATCTCTTCCAATAAGAAATTTAACATACTTGGATTTGCACATAATAGTGCTTTTTACCAATTTGGCAAGCGAGCGTGGTCCTGAGCAGTGCACAATATTGGTGCCCATAAAGTTTAGATTTAGCATTTCCTGGAATTCCAGCATTTGTTAGGCATAAGATTGATAGCAAAAATAAATGAAAAAACACAGTCTCCGCAGAAGTAGAGCATCTGCAACACAGCCTGAGAGAAAGACAAATAGTTGTACAGCCTGACAAATTTGTTTTGACAAGCATATGATGAAATATAAGAAAGTTTGCTGAGGTCAAAAAGGCAGTACCCGTTCAACACAACCAAACAACAGAGGAGAAAAGACAGACTAACACTAGGTCATATTTACCTGATTAATTTTCTAATTTACAAAATAAATTTAATAATCTCTGTTAGTCCTGGAAGAGAAACCTTGCTCAAGCTCAATTGATGCCAGGTCCAAAGAAGTCCTATGAGAATTCCTGGGCTTTATTCTAATTAAGTTTAAACTGCATCGCCTCTCAAGTTAATGCTTCCCCTTGTTGAGTGTGGAGAATCTATGAAACTATAGGTCAAATCCGATAGGACCTTTGAAAATTTAATATCTATGTAAGCTGAACTATGTAGATTTCAATAATGCTTTTTCAGTTTACTCATTTGATAAATTCATTGTATCAGAAACCTGGACAATCCCTGTGTTTGACTGTGTAGAACCTGAAATGGCACATTTTGGACAACTAGAAATTGACCCAAGCTCGTTTTTACTGTATATTTTCCTAGAAAATACTCCTTTTAGGGAAAAGCTATCAGCGTTCCTCTTGTCTCAATCTGCCTCATATCTGAGATACTTATTTTAATGTGCTGGGAACTTATTTACACCTACTAATTTCCCGTATTTTATCTCAATATTGGTACCTCCGATCTGTCAATATTTATGTATCTTTGCATTGGTAGATTACATTTAAATGGATATATTTCAGGTCTAATACAATTAAATACTTATTTAATACAATTATTTTAAAATGAAGGGCACTATCTTTGAACAATATTACCAAGCAGGTAAACATGGCAATTCAGAAGAATTTTAAGAAACACCTGCCACTACCTTCAAATTTCCATAATTTGCAGGGGCTTGAAGAGCCTCTCAGGGAAGCATATATTGTAATGCTGCTTCTCAGCAGTGGTTCTAGACTAATGATGTGAGAAAGACACAGAGTATACAGAAACGATTTGAATGCATTAAGCCACTTTGGAATAAAGTAGAAAGAGACCAAATAACAGAAATCTTCCATTATAGACTTAAAAATGCCTTCCCCAAATATTCTTTATTGCCACTACTGTATTTTGTACTCTTAAAATTATATTTGAATTATTATTGAAAATCTATGGTGATAGCAAACAAATATATTGAAACAAATTTTCTATTAATAGCAAAAGCACCTTTTACAATCACATTTCTATCTTGCAGAGTTACAAACCTGAATATGTCGTTAAAATCAATCTAGGAAAACAAGTACTAGGAACATGACTAAAACAATTAGTTGTGCTATTCATTCAAAAACATTAGATTTGCTTTCATTATCATTGCCAGTTCATATTCTCTCTAGCCTGCTTCACTTATATTCATATAATGCTATGTTACATTTATATTGATTATGTCTCACGAGTAAAACACTAGTTTGGGAAAGCAGAAAGCCTGCTATCATTTTCATATCTTCATTGCTCATTATGACATGCAAGAAATGATATATTTGAATAGATATCTAACTCAAACTGTATGTTAAGGAGCCAACACAGCCAGATTTGCTTGATAGTTATTTCAGATTATCTTATACCGTATATTAAAAGATGCCTGTATTAAAATTATATTAAATGAGTTTAAATTGATATAAAAAGTCATTTATTTTATTTTAAGAAAAAACATATTGTAAGAATACTTTTTGTTTGTTTGTTTGAAGTGAACTTATTTGTCACTAAAGACTATCTGTTAACTTTGTAGGAATCGGTTCCATTTCTTACAAAGGACAGAAGATAATTCCCATCACATGAAGGCTATTGAAGAGAGGAAAAGGTTGAAAAACAGATATTTAGAAAATAGGCTTTCAGAAATTCTTCTAAATCTTACAACTTACATGTAAAAGAAACTGTATAGAAAATTTCCAGAATTTGAATAGATCCTAAACAGTGGCATTTACTGGAAGTCCCCGTGTTATAAACTTTACTCTAAGGGCAACTTTTAATATTATGAACATTTGCCTTACATTGAAATAATTGGATGAAGCGCTGCTCTTTACAAAAACAAAAACAAAAAACCTCTACAACACAATCACCTTAATTTACTGCAAGTGAAGTTTTAAATAGTTGACAAGACTTCCAATCTCTTGTTGCACTAAAGTAAGGCTATATATGAACTATCTTATTCTAATTAATAACAACTATATTTTTTCAAACTTACCTATGGATTTGACTGAAATATCCATGTAAGTTTCTAAGATCTTTTTTATAGCCTCGGGTCTGCCTATACTAACAATAAGCTAAGAAGATGAACAAAACACATTTTCTCATTGATCAGTAATAAATGTTCTGTTTTGATCAACCATATTGAAGGCAATGTGAATAAAGTATATCTCCCCTCTCTAAATACTAATGTGTAAATAGACAACTATTTAATAAAAAAACAAACTACTTTAGAACTTAAAAAAATTATCATATTTAATTATCATATATTAAAAAAAACTATGACAGTGTTTGCTTTTCTGGAATTTTTGAGGTTTGTAGAATTTATTACTTAATTTAAAATACTGTGATATGGTTTCTCATTTCAAGTTGATATTCACATTAGCTCATATTATATCATATTTTGTATTCCTTTTAGTTTAAAAGAGCAGAGAATATTTCAATATAATAATATTAAATTACTTGTAACTGAAATTTATGTTTCCAATTGACTTCCAGAAAAACTTTCCTTCATTTATGTGTTCATCAAACCTTGACAAAATGGGTCAGAAGGATAAATTTTATATTGTATTCAATAAGTTTTAATATCTTTGCTCCCCAACAGAGTGAAATATCCTGTAATGTACAATCACCTTGAAATTGAACCTGTAGTTTCTTATTTTATTTAAGATAAGGAATAGGGCTGTCATATATATCACCTTCAACCTGAATTAGCATAAAGGATAAAGGTTACATCCTCTCAGAAATGAAAATGTCAAATACCTAAAATAGGTTCAATTATCAGAAAAGAGATTTCTATTAGACACATAATTTACAATAGTGAAATACAGATAATGGAATACAAACAGTTCTGGTTGTTAAATTATTTCTGAAAAGGCATTATACTGTATAAATTACAGATGAATAGTATAGAAAGAAAAGACACAGAGATCACTAATCTGTGAGCATTTAATTAATCAAAGAAACTTCTACATGGACATGCCTACTCTACTTTAGTACATATTTTTGGTTAGACATGTGAACGGGCTTCAAAATTTTCATGTTATCCATGGAAGAAAAAGATAATGGAATTTTTCTACAAACATTTTGATGCTCCCTCATATAAAAATAATGTGTGGTTCTTGTTAGGTGCCCTGGAGTTGTATCCCTCTCACAGTGACCCTGTGCACATTAAAAGGAAACACCACCCTGTATTTCACCATTTTTACCATGGTTCTCATGGTACCATGTACTCAGCCACTTTGTCAATCCACCTTCTCCTGGACCTTCTTCTCTTTCACTGCATCTCTTTACATGATGTCCTTCTGCAGGGATTTGTCTCTCTTAAAAAACATGGCCAAAGTACATGAGATAAAGTTTGGTCATCCTTGCCTCTAAAGAACATTCTGGCTGTATTATTTCCAAGACAGATCTGTTGTTTTGGCAGTCCTGGTACTTTCTCGGTTCTTCACCAACATTATAGTTCAAATGCAAAGATTTCTCTTTGGCCTTCCTTAGTCATTGCCCAATTTCCACATGCATATTATGCAACTGAAAATACCATGGCTTGGGTCGGGTACACAGTCCTCAAAGTAACATTCTGTCTTTTCAAAACTTTAAAGAGGTCTTGTGCAACAGAGTTACCCAATGCAAATTATCTTTTAAACTCTTGGCTGCTACTTCCAGGAGCATCCGTTGTGGATCCAACATAGAAAAGGTCCTTGACAACTTCCATCTTTTCTCTGCTCATCATGATATCACTTAGTGGTCCAGTTATGGGACTTTCTATTTTCTTGATATTGAGTTGTAATCCTTACTGAAGACCACAATCCTTGATCTTCATCAGCAAGCGCTTCAAGTTCTCCTCACTTTCAGCAAGCATGATCGTTTCATCAGTGTATCAAACATCATCAGTAAGATTTTCTTCCATCCTGATGCTACATTCTTCTTTATATAATCCAGGTTCTCTAGTTTCTCAGAATAATTTCTACACTGCAATTTTAATTTCAAGCTAATAGTATATCACTGGTCACTGTGTTTAGAAATGGAAACAAAAATGCAGCTTTTTTTTCCCTTTTAATATTAAGGTAAGAATCTGGGAGTTTGGTTTTGAAAATGATGATGACTACCTAAGTACAAATGGACTACCTAAGTACAAATGTGTTTGATACAAATGGTGTATGGACTGTTATAAGAGCTGTAAGAGCCCCCAGTAAAATGATTTATTTTTAAAAAATAATCTGGGAATTTCATGGATTTCTGGCTTTCCTTCAGCATGACTCCTTTGCTTTCTCAAATGTACTGAACAATGAAGAACATTCTCTAGTGCCGTGGGCCTGGCATCCTATTTGTTTTCACACATTCAAGGTACAAACTTAAATTAAGTTAGTTATATGGATATTCAAAGACAACAATGTTTAAATTTGGCTCATACATATGTAAATGAAAAGGTTTTAACAAAATTAGGAGGAGGTCTTTTGTTTCTGTGAAAATTAAGGTATTGCATTTCTTGATGGAAATCAATAGAATTCATTGGGAAACAGGGAGGGACTCAACTGGGAAAACCCTGATGCTACCAGAATACGATGGATTATTTATAGCACCAGTAGCCTCCAATATGAGCAACACTGATGGCACTGCTGCTAAACTGATCATTTTAATCTAGAGATAATTGTTCAAACAGCTGTGGCATTTCTAAATTCTTGGGGAAGTAGTTTTACAGAGAGACATTGTATTACTTACATAAAAATTTTATTTTTATAAATATTATATTGTGTCTACATGACATTTCTCGATTTATATCAAGGATTAAAAGGAGGAAATTGATTGATAAGCTATCACTAGCAATTTTATTTATATTCAAGATAACAAAGAATTCTAATATTACTATCACACTAAATAAACTAATGTTAACATGTAATGTTAATAATAATTATGTATGATATTGATAATGTTATTATTGGTAAATGATAAGGAACCCTGGTGGCACAATGGTTAAGAACTGGGCTTATCTAGAGGTTAGGCTTGGAGTTTTGCTCCTGTCAAGATTCTCTAAACTCACTGCCATCGAGTCCGTTCTAACTCAGAGCAAGTCCCTATGGATTCCCAAGACTGTAACTGTTTTCAAGAGTAGAATGCCCAGTCTTTCTCCCACAGAGCTGCTGGTGGTTTTGAACTTCTGACCATGTGGATTGCAACCCAACATATTACCACTAGAACACCAGGGTTTACAGCATTGGAAATCCTATGAGCGCTTCTACCTTGTCATACAGGTTTGTTGTGAGTTGTAATACATTTAACAGCACACAATAATATTTCAATGATTAATAAATATGGAGGAAATTCAAAACAATAAAACTAATGTGGGGATATGCTAAAATCAGACAAAGATGCAAACAAACAAAAACAAATTGAAAACAACATCAAAAAGCAACTTGGAATAATATTTTGATATTCACTCCTTCTGCCCCAATGCTTATGCAATAAACTATGTGATGTGAAGGAGGGCATACCTGATCTCCTCTGGCTTCCCATGAGGCAGAAGTCATACAGGCTTCATTTTCCATCCAACTTCATATATTCTAACACCAATCATTCCTCCTGTGGTGCTTTACCTCTATGTTGGTTTAAGTAATCCATTGCAATGGCCACACAGAACTCTCAATTAAGGGGAAGTCAATGGGTCAGGATTGATAAATAGTAGGGATAGAGTCATTGGTTCACAGCAACACCTTTCCTCAGCTATCAGCCATCAGTCTCTCTCTGGTCCTTGGTATTTCAACCATGGGGTCCTTTGGCCTCTGCCTCTCTGGACCAAGAAGTCCCATAGTCCCATTATCTAGGTGCTGCTTCTCTGCTCTGTCTCATGGTTCCCTGGCTTCAGGCTCTGGTCTCGGCCTGGCATCTCTGCTGTGTCCCACAGTCTCCGTGCCACTGGTTTTGGTGTCTGTGGTCTCACCCTTGTCACTTCAGAGATTTCCAGTATGCTCTTCTGATGGCCCTAGGGTTCCTTTTTGTGTCTGAAATGGCACTTAGGTACAGATATTGGCTTTGATGGGGCTGTGGTTTTTGTCTTTTAGCAGACCATACCCCCAAAGGAACAGAGTATAGATTAGGTTTGTGTTTTCTACTAGGGTCAGGATTTAGTTTCATGTTAATACGATCCGTTCGCATAGTAAAGAACTCCCTCCAAAATGAGATTAGCGCTTCAGACAGATAGCCCCAATCAGAATGACTTTCATAAGGATTATGGCTAGAGGGGCCATCTTATTTGATTACATCTACATTCACTTCTAAAATTACTAATTCATTTTTAAATTTGCTTACTTTTATTTATCTTCTACTCCTTTTAAAAATATATTGTCAAATATTTTAATGCAGCTTCAGGGAATATATTTAAATTTAAGTGTTGCTGATTTTACAATTTTTTTCCTCAGCTAACCATTGAATGATCCATTTAAGTTGATTTGAGATCCGTAAAAATATTATATAATACAATTTTAAAGCCAGTTAGAACATATTGCATGGTTTACTACATAAAAAAATCATAGATTTTCCTACAAGAATTATTTATAAACCCTTCTGAGATATTGATAAAATATTTTAAAAATCAATGCATTTTAATGATCATACTTTTCTACATGGTCTCTCCAGAAATCTATTTCAGAATTGTAACTGTATTAGTTCTTGCTTCGCAATTTTATGATAGTAAAACAGTTTACTTAATTTTAAGACATGCTTACACCTGCATTTCAAGTTCAACAAGAGTAAAGTACTTATGTTTGCAAATTAACACACTTACTGCCCTACCACATGATACATAAACAATTTTGTTTTCCCAAGTAGCATTACTTTATGAGATCAAACAGCTTAATATTAAAATAAATTCCTTTTGGATTCCTCAAACTATTAACTGGAGCTAATTCTTTACTAAAGATCAGCAGAGTATTATTTGTCACAAATGGCTAAACCTGAATACAAAAGCATTCCACGTGCATTCATAGAGTAGTTCACATCATAAAATAGCCTTAAACAGAGTATGGATTGTGGTAAGAGTTGTATGAGCCCCTAATAAACTGATTTAAAAATAAAAATAAATACCCTTAAACATTGACTATATCAGAAATTTCTAATGCCAGACTCTTTAAATTTAAAGGAGAATCTACTGTTCGCTTACTTAAGCTAACAGCCTGCAGAGGAATGGGCTATGTTTTCTGGCCACAAATCTAATTCCATGTATAAACTACTAATTCCAAATTTGCACTCTATTTAGGAAAGGGTACTTACAAATCATCTTAGATGTGCTCCCTCTGAATCTAAGACTTGGTTGACTCACTTGGCATTTCAGTTCTGGAGGTACAGAGAAGTTATTACTCATTTTGTAGAGCACAGACCAATTTTTTACTTAATGGTTGTCATTGTTTTTTCTTTGTTAAAATCCTATCAATATATCTAAAAATTATTGTTTTGCTTTTGTTAAGTCATATTCTAAGACATAAATCATTTGATAAAGTTAAGCCATTTACATTTTTAATCTTACATTAATGTAAGCAAATTATGAATGATAAATAATAATATATCCCAAAACTTCAGTCACTATAGTGATAAATCAATGACTATGTTGCCATTTATGAACTTATATAATCTTAACATGTTGCAAGTATTTCTGAGTATATGAATATATGCATACATCATTTTAAGCATCGAGGACATATACACTTTAAGATTTCCTATTTTAGAATATACCCTATTAAAATAAACACTGATAAATACTAATACTATATCAATTGCCCATATAGTTTTTAATGAATCTTCGATATTACTCAAAAAACTCAGTAAGAGAAGAAGATAGAATAATATTTGTACTTTTTTGAGTGGTAGTGGCAATAATATATAGTTTTTCTAATATTTCATTTTTAAATATGTTCAATATTAATGATGTAGTATTTATTACTATTTCATTTCTGTTATGGCATAATAACACCCCATTAGATATACAGATTTTGCTTATTGATCATTGGTGAACATTTAAGTAAAATTTACATATAAAATTTTTGAAATGGCCAATATTTAGTAGAATATATATTTACAATAATACAAAAAGAGAGGAAGACTAAATAAAAATAACAAATAAAATAATTTATACAATGTATGAATCATGGCTCTGATAACTATTATCTCAATGTTTTGGTAAATGATGTTTGATTTTATATTTCATTAATGTATCCATCAATAGAATATATATTTCTCTTTAAACCATTACTTTTAAAATATATAGTTAAATGCATTGCAGGGAATTTAATTGGACAAGGATTAACATTGGTTGAATCTACTTCAAACACTAAACAAGATAGTGGAGATGTGTCTATTTAGAATACTCTGTAAAATGTCTTATGGAATCACTTAAAGTCTGAAACTACTTCCATAACAGTTTAAATATTTCTAGTTATCTTGAATTAGTGATAATATATATGTTCTCCAAAAAAATCCCACAGAATTGAAAGCTAATGGAACTTTCGATGACATTTGAAATATAGATTATATATACCATATATTTATATATATATTTATAGGCCTTGAGAATCTTTAAATCTATAGGCACACTTCCTAGTAAATATCCAACACAATGTAATCAATGCCATGGTGCCATCTAAGTGAATGTAATCAACTCTGAGTAAATAGCGAAGCCCAGGGAAATAAGCACAGAGCAGATGGCACTGGGAGCTGACTGGTGACTCTACATTACCATCTGCTGTACAAACCTCTCAGAGATTGACGTCTTTCAACTAGGACAAGTTTATTCAAGATTTCACAGTCACCCACAGCCCAGGTAAGAAAGTTTCTGTAATGAATAAAAAGCCTCTAAACAACTTCTTAATGTAAATATGCTATAAAAATATTAATACGTTTAAATTAAGAACATGTGTCACTATGTCAAGCTTGGGTAAAAGAACTAAATTTACATAGCCATCTGGTACTGTTTGCATAGTCATACCTCCTGGGTTGCAGAAACTTATTCTAGAAAGATCACAGTGTTTCTAAGTTCACTTGCACACCTGTCAATCAGCTCTAGTTTCCAGAAACCAGCACAGAGCATAGAAAATCAGCTTAGTTGTATCACTATATCAGAAGTGATTTGCAATTCTAATAAAAGTTAGAGGGAGAATTTAGAGTTCTAAATTAAGGACCTTCTACAAACTTAAGGCAATAGATCTTTTCCTAATGTTTGCACCTCTATTCTTGGAAAAAAATAATGACAAAAACAATAGTAATAAAAACACTCATTGTGAATTAAGCATGAAGGGAATCCAAATAGAAAAACATCTTTTGCTTAATAAACATATTGTTACATTTTCTCATAATACAAAACCAACAAAATTTTCATACATATTGTGATAGGTTTTTTGTCAACTTAATTGGGCCAGGTCCTCAGTAATTTGGCAGCAAATTCTCACGATGCTATCCAACACAATGTTATCAAGGCCATGGTGTCATCTAACTAAATGTAATCAACTCTGAGCAGCCAGCAGTTGTGGTGGAGTGAATGGCCCTTGAGTACGTCACAGCCTTGATGCAATTGGAGGAGACTCCATAGGCATATAGGTTGCTCCTTTGTAAGCAGGCTTCATGGGAAAGCTGATCATGTCTGCTGAATCCAAGAGCCATCAGAAGACTGCTGACACGAGTTATTCAACTCTGCATCCACAATCCTTTAGTCGTTTTGTTGTCTTCCTGTTTCTGGTTCATCAACTCACTCAGCTACATGCATCAGAAAAAGCCCCCAGCTTACTAACTGGCCTGTGGACTTGAACTGATGTGACTTACCCACTTCTAAAACTGTGTGAGCCTTTTCTTGATATAAATCTATTTACATATATATATATATATAATTTATATGTACATATATATCTATACACACACACTGTCTTTGCGTCTTTAGTGATCTTAGCCTAATACAGATATGCAGGTTAAAAAAGATTTCCACACACAATTTTTACCATAATCTTTCTGAAATTAAATTGAAATAGCATCAAATTATATTTTACTAACTATTCATCAAAACATTTTACAATGTCAGAATCCGGTATTGTAGACGTAGTTAGCTTATAATTTCCCTTTCTGTACATTGTTTTCAAAAGTAGTGTCAGGGGCTAATCAATGAACTTATTAATGGGGGATCTTTAAGGCACAGGGAGGTTATCATGAAGCCTATCTGCCACACATTAACAAGGAGGTCTCTAAGGGGAGACAGAGGCAGAAAAAAAAGGTAGATCCAGGAAAGCGTTTTTGGCTCACAACTAAATCCTAGCTCCAATTTAAGAACAATTAGTCCATACATCAAGGCCCTGCTCGATACTCACTCTCAGGAAGGGAAGATATAGGTGCTATAGCAAAGTGTGGTGAAGAAATTAAATGATTCCCAGCTATCTGATAGAATAGTTTGCAGACTTGTTTCCAAACAGGCAGCCATTTAAGTGAGATATCAAATAAGTCCAGATGGAAGAAATACATCACCATCTGTGGTCCAATGATTGTAAATTATGTAATCCAAAACTGAAGGAGGGAAAAAAATCAGAGTCCAAGTGGTTTGCAGAAGGCTATGGATGACAGTGGAAGCCCAAGATACATTTGTGAGGGTTTATTTTTACTACTTTTATTGGGGGCTCTTACATCTCATCACAATCCATACATTCATCCAGTGTGTCAAGCACCTTTGCACATATGCTGCCATCCATTTTCAAAGCATTCTCTTCCCACTTGAGCAGCATCTCATTTCTTTCCCCTCCCTTCCCTACCCACCTTCCCTCAGGAACCTTTAATAAGTTATAGATTATTATTTCCATATTGTCCTCTGTCACCCCTCACCCACTTTTCTGCTATTTGTCTCCCTGAGAGGGGGTTCTATGTTGATCCTTGTGATTGATGCCCCCCACCCCCTCTAATCCTCCTGGTATTTTTACTCTCCTTGTTGGCCCTGAGGGGTTTATCTATCCTGGATTCCCTGTGTTCCAGGCTCTTATCTGTAGGTGTACATGCTCTGGTCTAGTCTGATCTGTTAGGTAGAATTGAGTCATGATAGTGGGGCGAAGGAAGCACCAAAGAACTAGAAGTTGTGTGTTTCATCAGTACCATACTGCACCCTGACTGACTCATCTCTTCCCTGTGACCCCTCTGTGAGGGGATGTCCAATTGTCTACAGAC
>NW_022103903.1:6343108-6374712 GCF_000313985.2 Echinops telfairi
TCACCAACTGCCAGTCCCCACCTCCAGCGATGTCTTAAAGGGACCTCAACTTACAGCGACACAGTCCACAGGCTAGGGGTCCCACAGGTAGTGTAGCTTTTAAATTGAAGCACAAGCAAGGCACCACACACTGGTCCGATGATCAAAGAGCGAGAGACAAGAAAGGCAAAACTCACTAAGGCATTTATCTCTGCCCTTCAGTTAATCCCACTTGTGTTTATCGGCCAGGCTGGCACAATAAACTATCTCACTTACCATAGTGAATAATGGGGGGACTGCGGAATGGAGACCGAAAGCCCATTTGTAGGCCACTGGAGATCCCTTAGAGAAGGGTCTTGAGGAGGAGACAAGCCAGTCAAGGTGTGATGTAGCAACGATGAAAAATACAACTTTCTTCTAGTTCCTAAATGCTTCCTCCCCCCAGTCACTATCATGACACGAATTCTACCTTGCAAGTCTGGCTAGACCAGAGGATATACACTGGTACAGATAGGAGTTGGAAACACAGGGAATCCAGGACTGATGATCCCTTCAGGACCAGTGGTGTGAATGGCGAAACTGGGCGGGTAGAGGGAAGGTAGGTTGGAAAGGGGGAACCGATTACAAGAATCTACATGTGACCTCCTCCTTGGGAGACGGGCAACAGAAAAGAGGGTGAAGGGAGATGTCGGACAGAGCAAGATCTGACAAAATAATAATTTATAAATTACCAAGGGTTCATGAGGGAGGGGGCAGCGGGGAGGGAGGGGAAAAAGTGAGGACCTAATGCCAGTGGCTTAACTGGAGAGCAAATGTTTTGAGAATGATGAGGGCAATGAATGTACAAATGTGCATCACACAATTGATGTATAAGAGTTGTATGTGCTCCTAATAAAATGATTAAAAATTTTTGAAAATTATCAGGTGAGAGTTTTATTACTAAAAAGTTAATCATCTACATATTGACTGTGTATGTATTTCAAAGCACAATGTACTTTTTTTGTTGCATTGTTTCTCAAATCACAAAATATTTTATTGTTAGTATTATTTCACATATGAAATGTTTTATTTGAGATAGTAATTTACCAACTCTTTCCTCCTTTATTTTATTTTTTTCCTATTGAAAATATTTGCTTAAATAAGTTTTGCTGTTAACTGGATACAAACTATAAGTTTTGCTGTTAACTGGATACAAACTGATCTTACTGATTAAGATAACAGAAGTACATATATTGATTTTGTCTCACAAATGTATCTTGGGCTTCTACTGTCATCCATAGCCTTGTGCAAACCATTTGGACATCTGATGCTTTTCCCTCCTTCTGGTGCGATCGAGTCACCTCTGACCCATAACAATCCTATGCAACACAGAATGAAACATTCTGCCTTCTTTACAAGTGTTTCTTTGCTTGAGCCACTGATGCAGCCATGTGTCAATCCATCTCATGGAGGGCCTTCCTCTCTTTGCTGCCCCACCCCTTAACCAAACATGATGTTCTCCAGGGACTGGTCTCT
Source organism: Echinops telfairi (assembly GCF_000313985.2). Taxonomy (NCBI): domain Eukaryota; kingdom Metazoa; phylum Chordata; class Mammalia; order Afrosoricida; family Tenrecidae; genus Echinops; species Echinops telfairi. The sequence continues at coordinate 6,344,603 of NW_022103903.1, forward strand.
CCTGATAATATGTGCAACCGAAGTAGGTATGACAAAGTATTGCCATCCGTGCCTCAAAGGAGGACTCTGGCCTTACTTCATCGAAAACAGATTAGTTTGTTTTTTAGCTGCCCATGGTACTTTCAATATTCTTCTCCAGCACAATTCAAACACATCAATTCTTCTACAGTCTTTTTTATTCAATGTTCAACATTCACATTGATATCAGAGTTGAATCAGACAAAGGTAACATTATCTTGTACTATTAACATATTTTGATCATTACAAAGGAAAGTTTTGAACATTAAATGAGGAAAGAAATGTAAGCATATTAAATATCTACATCATATACCATATCTGATTATAAAAATCTGATTGTTTTAATATATATACAAATATATAAAATATTGTATGTTTATGACATATTTTTTATAGGAACAAAACCAGTGACACTTATATTTGTATAAATATAAACGACTTTGTATCAAAAATGCAAATTATATCAAGGAAATGGCTTAGCCAAATCCATTCAAGTCCATGGGTCATATGCTAGCTAGAAGCCCCTATTGACTCACATGGGTTAGCGTTAATGAAAAAGAAAGTCTGACAAAAATTTTGGAGATCAAAGGCAGAGTAGTATGGACCAACTTCAGCAGAAACATGTTGGGAACTAACAGCTCTCAGGATTGGCAGGTGAAATGGGCTGCCATCCCAAGAAGCTAGAAGCAGGAGAGAGGCAAGAGAGAGAGAAAGAGACCAGTTCTCCATTGTGTCTCTCAAAAAATAGCCCACACCCCCAAGGAGATGTCATTAAGCTGTGTTCTGATTGAGATATTAGGCTCCACCTGTACCTTCCACTAGTTGTACCAACTCGACACCTAACTTAACCGTCACCGATAGTAAAGTTGGAATGAAAAAATAAAAATTAGAAAGATAGCAGAAAAATATTTTCATCTAATTATACCAATAAAAATATGTCCAAGCTGAATTAAACCACCACCTAGCTGTCAGTTTGTAGTAAGCTGGTGGCTTGTATATGGCTGTGATGCTGGAAGGTATGTCATTGGTATTTCAAATGCCATCAGGGTGATCCACAGTCAAGGGATTTAAGTGGAGCTTCTAGACTAAAAACATACAATGAGAAAGGACTCACCTCCTCATGTCTGAAGAAAAGCCCCTGCAGCCTCATGCATAACATCTAAACATTGTCAGATACTGAAGGTCCAATGAATGCAAGCAGGCCTTTGAAAGAGATAGTGCCAGAAAATGTGTCTCTTGGCTTGGAAGGCCCTCACAATGTGACTGCGGCGGAGTTGGTTTCTTGGAATGGAATTGAGCACGTGACTCTATGTGGGTAAGACCTGTGGGATGGAGACTTCGGGATCTTCTTTGCTGGTGGGGCACTACTCAAGGTAAGGAGAAGCAGCTGCAAAAATATTCTAATTATCAGAATTTGCAATGTGATGGTGAAGTTATGTGTGAAGTTTGAATCTAGGTAAATTGAAGTGGTCAAAAATAAATTGGAACACATAAAGATCAACACCGTAGGCATTAGTAGCTGAAATATAGTGGCATTGGCCATTTTGAATCAGAAAATCCTATGATTTACTATGCCAGGAAAAACACAATCAAGAGGAATGCTGTGTCATTCATGGTCAAAGAGGACACTGCAGGATCAATTGTTAAGTATCATGCTGTTTGTGACAGGATTATATCAATCTGGCTTCAAGGAAATCCAATCAATACAACTATTATTCGATTTTATGCATCAACCACAACAGCTAGTAATGAAGAAATTGAAAAATTTTACCAAAGGCTTCAGTCAGAAATTGATGAAACATGCAATCAAGATGCATTGATAATTATTGGAAATTGGCATGTAAAAGTTGGCAACAGAAAACAACAGTAGTTGGGAAATATGAACTTGATATAAAAGAAGCTGGAGATCACATGATAGAATTTTGCAAGACCAACAATTAGTTCATAGCAAATATCGTTTTTCCAAAACATAAAAGACAACTGACTATGTATATGGATTCCTCCAGAGGGACTACACAGAAATTAAATTGACTACATCTGTAGGAAAGCCAGTGAAGAGGCTCCAATTCAGCAGCTAAAACCAAGCCAGGGGCACACTGTGGAACAGAGCATCGAGCTCTTTACGTTCATATGTTCAAAGAGAATTAAAACAGATCCACAAGAATCAAAATAGGACCTAGGCTCTATCTCAACTGAAGTTAGAGAATATCTCAAGAACAGATTTGATACATTAAACTAATGATAGAAAACCTGATGAGCTGTGGGAGGACATTGACATTGTCATTCATGAAGAAAGCAAAAGGTAATTAAAACAAACAAAACAGGAAAGAAAACTAGGATTTACCAGAAGGGATTCTGAAGCTTGTTCTTAATCAAAGAGTCTCTGATGCAAATGGAAAAAAGGATGAAGTCAAAGAACTGAAGAGAAAATTTCTAAGGGTAGCTTAAGAATTCAAATATAATGAAATGTGAAAAGACCTAGCATTAGAAAACCAAAATATGAACATGCTCAGCATATCTTAAATGGAAAGAACTCAAGAAACAAAACCCAACATTGTAGCAGTATAACACAATTTTTTAATCATTTTATTAAGGGCTCATACAACTTTTATCAAAATCCATACATACATCAATTGTGTAAGGCACATTTGTACATACATTGCCCTCATCATTCTCAAAACATTTTCTCTCCACTTAAGCCCCTGGCATCAGCAACTCATTTTTCCCCCTGCCTCCCTGCTACCCTCTCCCTCATGAACCCTTGATAATGTATACATTATTATTTTGTCATATCTTACCCTGTCTGACATTTCCCTTCACCCACATTTCTGTTGTCCATCACCTAGGGAGGAGGTCACATGTAGATCCCTGTAATCGGTTCCCCCTTTCCAACCCACCCTCCCTTTATGCTCCCAGTATCACCATTCACTCCACTGGTCCTGAAGGAATCATCCACCCTGGATTCCTGGTGTTTCCAGTTCCTATCTGTACCAGCCTGCGTAATCACGAGTTGGCGGTGTTGAAGGGATCAGGTATCAGGCATCATCAGAACAAAAATTCTTACCATAGTGAATGAGGGGGGGAGTGCGGAGTGGAGACCCAAAATCCATTTGTAGGCCACTGGAGATCCCCTTGCAGAGGGGTCTTGGGGAGGAGACGAGCCAGTCAGGGTGCGATGTAGCAACGATGAAAAATACAACTTTCCTCTAGTTCCTAAATGTTCCTCCCCGCTCACTATCATGATCTGAACTCTACTTTGCAAGTCTGGCTAGACCAGTATAACAACTTTTAAAGCATAACAGATGTTGTTAAAGATTTGTTTAAGAAATTTGCTATGACAGTTTCCAGGATGCTATGTTTAATTCCCTCCATTATTCTTCTACCACATCACAACCCTGTATGTAACCAACTGACTTCTTACATTAGAGAAAAAGTAAAGGTTTGTATCAGTTGATGTCAATGAAAGCTGGATTCCTGTTAAGGCTCCAAACAAATAAAGCTATCCATTTGTTGATTCTGTGACTGATTAATACATGGCTGAGCTCTTGTGATGTCTCAGAGGTACTCACCTTGATGGAGATTTAAACTTAATATGCTACTATTTTCAGTTGTTGTCAGAAATCAGTGTTTTTTTATACGACTTGTTTATACTACAATGTTTTCTTATACACACTACTCACTAAAATGTTTAATATAATTATTTTGTATAAAAGTACATAAATACTTTTTCTGGTATAATTTCTATTACAGGGTTTTTTTCCCTGTGATTCATGCAGGAGAAAATCTGATGTTGTGAGACGAAATAAATATCTCTTATTACTAAAAAGAGGAAAGAAAAAAATTCAAGCTTTGGGTTGAAATTTTGAAAGATTCTATGAATGAAGTATTGAATGATGCAGGAAGCATCAAGAGAAAGCGGAAAGAAAACAGAGAATCACTGTACCAAAAAGAACTAGTCCACATTCTACCAACTCTCAGGAGGTGGGACATGAACAAGAATCAACGATGCAGCTTCAAATCTGTCTTGCAGGAAGTAACGATAGAGTTCTCCTAAGAGGCAAGTGTAGCAAGAGTTCATCTTATGTACTTTGGACATGTTGTAAGTAGAGACCAGTCCCTGATGAAGGGCATCATGCTAGGTAAAGTGGAGGAAGAGGCTGTACAAATGGGCTAGGGTGTAAGAATGATTGCAAGGATAGCATAGAACCACGTGGTATTTAGTTCCTTTGTGCATAGGGTCACTATGGCTTGGAACCAACTTGGTGCCATCTAAAAATGCTTGAATTAAATGTGTTACTGGGAAGGAGTAAACAAATCCACAAGAAAGTAATTACAATAAAATATTGTTAGAAATTTTCAAGGCAGTACCAATTCATAGTGACCCTATAAAATAATACAATACACTTCTTCTGCATCTTGTACCATCCGCAGAATTGTTTTCTGTTTGAGTCTGTTGTAGCCTGTGTTAGTCTGGATACTTTAGAAAAACAAGTCCATAGAAACTCATATGTATAAGATAGAGTTTTATATAAAGGGTAAGTGCCCATCAAGAAAACATTCCAACCCAGTGCTTCCCAAGCCCACGAGTCCAACATTAACCCATATGTCTGACACGAATCCACAAAGTCCTCCTCCAACTCACAAAACACATGCAAGGACGCCAACTGCAGGAGGAAAGCCGAATCAGTGAGTGTGTAAGCATCTCAGTGCTGGCAGGGGTCTTCACACGGCTGCTTGAGCACCTACAGCTGCATCGTGGTAGGTCCATACAGATTCCGCTCAGGGATGTCTTGCAGGAAGTGAGTCTTGCCAACTAAAGCATGGAACTGGCTAAGGCAGCTGCTTCCTCGTCCGACCATCACAAAGCAAGAGACCTGAGAATGAGAAAGGCAAGGCTCACTGAGCCATTTATCCCTCCGCCCTACAATTAACCCCACATAGGTTTATTGACCAGGTTGGCACAATAAACATTAACTATCTCAATCCATCACTTGCCAACCTGAACACAATTCTTTAACCTAACAATTCCAGTTAAGTAACACCTACACCTTAATCCTATGAATATATTCCCCCCACCTATAAAAGTTTGTAAGCCAAGCACTTCATGCCATTATCCCCTCAATTTGGCGTATCCAATTTCTATACTGCCCACTTATAACAACCCAGTGCTCTGAGGAGACAGTCATGTTTTTCAACATGAAGAATCTTTATCCAATTGGAACCTTGTAAAGTCATAAGCAAACCAAATCAGGACAGGCCATCCATAAAGTCAGCAACAATATGCACCAGTTCATAGGCTCAAAAATCTCTTCATCTGGTTGGGTTCTGGTCAACTCAAAATGGGCTGCCTGAATCAGCCTACACAACGTGCCCATTGGTCGCCTTGCCTTTAGACTATGGGCTCTCTCTAATACTCAACAAGCCTAGCCCCCTTATGCTAGGTCATGAACTTTAGATGAGTCAACCCTCTCTCATCTTCTTTTTTTTTTTGGCCCTGTAAACCAAGTCCACAGGCGTCAGTGATCAAACTCAACCTGTCTCTTTATTGCTGCATTTCTCCCACTTCCCCTCAACAAGTAGATCCAGGCGGTCACCTAGGAAGCATCTCAGCCTTCCCACAGGCTCCCTTTAACATTCAGTCCTAGAGGGGATTTTTCTTCATGGTTCCAGATTTTTTCCAGCTTCTGACAGAGACCATTGATTCCTGAGTACTCCAAAGCACTGGGTGTTGCATATCTTTTCAAAGCTTTCTTTGCAGGCGTGACCTAAACCCATCTAAAGATCAAATTTTAATGGCTGAAAGCAAGTGGGCTTACAAAATTTCTATTTTCATACTTCCCTTATTTTTCCTAGAAAACAATCAAGTAAACATGTGGCTTAATCTGACCTCTGGCTAGTCAAAGAAGAAAAACTACAATTAGGGAGAGGTCACCCAAACATCTACTCTCCATCTTATGATTTTTTCTCCTATACCCCACTCCTGGTACCGTAATGTGTTAGTCTGGGTACTTTAGAGAAACAAATTCACAGAAACTCTTTTGTATAAGAGAAAGTTTTATATAAAGAAAACATCCCAACCCAGTGCTGCCCAGGCCCACAAGTCCAACATTAACCCATATGTCCGACAGCAATCCACAAAGTCCTCCTCCATTTCACAAAACACATGCAAGGACGCCGACTGCAGGAGGAAAGCCAAATCAGTGAACGTGTGAGCATCTCAGCACTGGCAGGGATCTTCACAGGGCTGCTCCAGCACCCAGGCCTGCATCGGGGTAGTTCATTGCCACTATCTCATAGCCACTTCGTGAATCCATCTTATTAATAACATAAAATTAAAGGTATGGTGTTTTATATATGGCATGTGTGTTAATTTGGGTTCTGTAGAGAAGCATAGTCAGTGTTGCTGTTAGGTGCCATTGAGCAGCTTCCAAATCATAGTGTGAATCTTTGAGCAAGACGATGAAGCAGCCCAGTCTTGGGCATCCTCACCATTGTTAGTTTATATTGTTGCAGAGTGTCAATCTATCTTATCCTGGGCCTTACTCTGTTTCACTGGCCCTCTATCTTACCAAGTGTGATGTCCTTCTTCAGAGACTGGTCTCTCATCACATGTCCAAAGTACTTGAAGCAAAGTCTAACTATTTTTGCCTCTAAAGAATATTCTGGCTGGATTGTTTGTTGTTTGGCCGTCCATGGTATTTTTAATTTTCTTCTCCAATGCCATAGTTCAAATACATTGATTTTTATTTTGTCTTTCTTATATAATGCTCAACTTTCTTATGCATATGATGCAATTGAAAAAAGCTTGGCTTGGGTCAGGCACACTTTCATCTTCAAAAGTAAAATCTTTGTTTTACACTTTGGTAAAGGGATCTTGTATAGCAGATTTACCTAATACAATGCATTGGCTGATCTCCTGACTGCTGCTTCCATGAGCATTGATTGTGTATAAAAGCAAGATGAAATCCTTGACAACTTTAAACTTATTTCTGTTTATCAAGATGTTCCTTATTAGTCCAGTTGTGAGGGGTTTGTTCTTAAAATTGGGTTGTTACTCATACTGAAGGCTGCTGTCCTTGATCTTCATCAGCAAATGCTTCAAGTCCTCTTTCAGCAAGCAAAATTGTGTCATGTACATAGCACAGTTTGTTGCTAAGTCTTTCTCCAATCCTGGAGCTGTATTCTTTGATTATTTGCTCAGCATACAGATTGATTAAGTATGATGATGTTTTATCAGGATAATACTCTGATCCATATCTAATTTTAATCCATACATTCTCATTCTTTTTTAACAATTGCCTCATGATTCATGTACAGGTTACATCTGCCACAATGAAGTGTTCTGGAACTTCTATTCTTCTAAAGCAGTGGTTCTCAACCTTCCTAATGCCACAACTCTTAATATAGTTCCTCATGTTGTGGTGACCCCCAACCAAAAAATGATGTTTTCAGCTATGTCATAACTAATTTTGCTACTGTTATGAATCGTAATGTAAATATCTGATATGCAGAATGTATTTTCATTGTTACAAATTGAACATAACCACAGTAGAATATAAAAAGACTGATTAGCATCCAGATTATGTTCATATGGTACAGATTATATATATATATATTGCAGTAGTTGATGATTTTACAGTGCATGATTTTACATTTACCCAGTAATTATAATGCATAAAGTGTCATTTTACCTCCAATACTGCTGCTTTCAACACAGCAGCTGCTTTCTACACAATAGCTGCTCTCTTCACATGTGTGACTGGTCTGCATAAGTACATTATGGCGCCAACCCTGTCACATACACCTGTATTTGTATAGGGTGTATGTGATGGGGTTGGCACCATGATGTCATCACACCAGGTACTCATATGTGAGCGTATCTGCATGTGGGTGGACCTGCCTGGAGACAGGTAGAGAAGCAGGGTCTTGGTTCTTAAGACCATCAGAAATATGTGTTTTCCAATGGTCTTAGATGACCCAAGTGAAAGAGCCTTTCAACCCCCAAAGGGGTTGTGACCCACAGGATGAGAGCCGCTGTTCTAAGGCTGTCCATTGTTTGTTATGATCGACAGTTGAATGTCTTTGAATAGTCAATGAAGTATATATTTTTATATTCTCTTTTTTTAACCAAGATCCATCAGACATCAGTAATGCTATACCCTGTTTCGTGTTCTCCTCTGAATCCAGCCTGATTCTTTAGAGCCCTGGGGGTGGGAGAGGGACAGGTATTTATAAAGACCCTGAAATGCTAATCTTCTGTCACAAGCAAACTAATTTGGCTACTAAGATACCTAAGCCAGCAAAGGCTGGTGAGCTGGGAGTGGGACTGGCAATTTTGCAACAGACTCGTTTAGAAGCTGTCAATATACTGCTGCAACCATTGTTGGATCATCTTCAGCAAAATTTTACTTGAAGCTAATATCATTTATATTGTTCTATAATTTGTGCATGCTGTTGGATCACCACTCTTTGAGATGAGTAAAAATATGGATCTCTTCCAGTCAGTTGATTAAGAAGCTGTTTTCCAAATTTCTTGGCACAGAAAAGTTAATACTCCCAGTCTTTCATCACCTCGTTGAAACATTTCAGTTGTTATTCCTTCATTTCCTGGAACCTTGTATTTGGCTAATGCTTTTAGTGCAGCTTGTATTTTTTCCTTTAATACTATTGGTTCTTGCTCATATATTTTCTCTTGAAATGGTTGAATGTTGATGACTCCTTTTTGGTCCAGTTGCTCTATTCCATCTTCCCATCTTATTTTGATGTGTCATGCATCATCCAATATTTTCTCATACACTCATTCAGTGTTACAACTCAAGGCTTTAGTGTTTTCTTTAATCCTTTCAGTTTGAGACATGCTTGTGTTCTTTATTTTTTTGTTTTCAAATTCTAGGTCTTTACATATTTCATTATAATATTTTACTTTATATTCTGGAGCTGCCCTTTAAAATGATCTATTCAGTTCTTTGACTTGATAATTTCTTCCACTGACTTTACTACTCCATGATCAAGAGAAAGTTTCAGACACTTTTCTGATGTCCAATTTGATCTTATCTTTCTGTCCAGTCATTGACTTTTTGCTTTTTCACGTATGATGTTCTTGATATCATTCTATAGCGCATCAAGTCTTCTGTCTTTAGCATTTAATCCATCAAATATGTCCTTGAGATGTTCTCAACATTCAGGTGGCATATTCTCATGGTCATATTTTGCCTCTCATGGACTTCTTCTTTCTTTTTTAAAAATCATTTTATTAGGGGCTCATACAACTCTTATCACAATCCATACATCCATCATTGTGTCAAGCACATTTGTGCACTTGTTGCCCTCATCATTCTCAAAACATCAGCTTTATGCCTGAGCCCCTGGTATCAGCTCCTCATTTCCCCCCCTCCCTCCCTGCTCCCCTCTCCCTCATGAACCCTTGATAACTTACAAATTACTATTATTTTGTCATTTCTTACTCTGTCCGACGTCTCCCTTCACCCACTTTTCTGTTGTCCACGCGCCAGGGAGGAGGTTAGATGTCGGTACTTTTAATTGGTTCCCCCTTCCTACCCCACCCCCCCTTCACCCTCCCAGTATGGCCACTCTCAGCACTGGTCCTGAAGGGATCATCTATCATGGATTCCCTGTGTTTCCAGTTCCTATCTCTACCAGTGTACATCATGGATTTCTTCTTTTTTTCAGCTTCAACCTGGACTTACTTATGAGCAATTGATGATCTGTTCCATAGTTGGATGTTATTCTTGTATTATCTGCTGATATTCAGCTTCTCTATCATTTCTTCCCATTGTAGAACAAACTTACAGACTAGTGGTGGTGTACACTATTGTATAAGTAGATAAAGCCACTTCTGATCAAGTCTATATATTCAATGTAAGCTGAAGGTTTCTTTGATATATATTGCTGAGAAAGGTGACAAACAAGAGGCCGGAGGACCACATGAGGGTGAATGCACAGAGGTACATAAATCATAAAAATGTGTGAATGACTCCCAGTTTTGCAGTCTGCGTATGGATCTTGGGATTGGCAGATGCCATCACAGAAGAATGGAGAATTAGATGAAGGATCCAGATCCATCGGAAAACAAAGAAGCAAAAGAATTCTCATTTCTGCTCGGGGTCCCTGTCATATACTTAAGACCACACCCTCAAGAAGATGTCATCATGTTGTAACCTGATTGATAAATTTGGCTCCACCCCTACTTTTACCCAGATATGTCTAGTTGACACAAACTCCACCCATATGATAAAATATACTTAAAACTTTTTAACGATACAGCTAAACAAATGAGATGTTTTATTCAGATTAGATATTAAAATACGAATAGATGAAGCTGCATGTAATTTGTTTCTATATATTGGAAATAAAGTAAAACACATTAAATAAATAGGAAAATAATTTAAAACAAATTATCAAAAAGATGATATTCTAAAGTACACGTGCAGCTTATTCATTATAGGAGCAATATAGATGATTGTTAACATAAAATATTACCTAATTATTCAATGTAATTTAAATTAGATTTTCCTAATTATAAAAAAATGTATAAGTGATTGCACAAAGATAGGAATCCTAGCTTTCATTGCCAGAAAAATATTTCATAACTATCTTACTAATTTAATAATAAAAATTGTAAGTATTTTACATTGTCCACATAATTGATAAATATAGATCTTGAGCATTAGAAAATGACATGAGACTATACTTAATTTCAAAGACACATGTTTTCTTGGGGGCTGCTATCTACAAAGCAAATGGATGTGTATTTGTAGAGGAAAAAGGAGTAAAATTAGACAGATGTTAAAGCCATAGATTTAGGCATTGGAACTGTAAATATACTTAGTCAGAATCAACTTAATGGCATTGAGTTTATTTTTGGTTTATACTGTGTTTTGTTGGCATTCTTACTTGTTGTTTTTCTTTATTAGATTTACTGAGCATAATATGCATCAGTCCATAAGCATCTTTTGTGTATTTATTCTATACTAAACTTATAATAAACATGCATGATAAATATCAGCCATTGTATTGCTAATAAAAGAGAAAGGATAGATTAATTTTAATTTGAGATATTCAATCTTGAAATCCCTGCTCTTTAATGTTCTATTTATGACACAGGACAAAAGTGTAAAAACTCCCCCAAATCCCCCTCCCTCAAAAATCCTATATTGTATGTATTAATAGAAAATCATGATTGAATATAGTTCCTAGGTGTCGGTGGAGCATACCTTCAGCACTCTGCCTTACCCTTCCTTCTAGGTTTTGCAACATGTTAAGGTCAATCTGAGTTAAGAGCTTACTCCTTCCCAAGGATTTAGCACTATACAGGCTACTTATTGCTCTCTAGAATCCTAGAAATGTAGCAGAACTTTCCGAGTAAAGTCCCTATGAACAAACATCCAATTAACCAGCCTTTTTTATGAAAGTTCTTTAGGTAGCTTACTGCTTACTCCAGTCTAATGCAATAGGTAGCCATGAAGTTAAAAATTGCTTCTACATATTTTTAACTAATGTTCTTCTCTAAAAGCTTTTGTATAGTTGGTAAACCCAGAGTCAGGCCAAAGATATCCTTCATAGGAAACTTTCAGATTAAACAAATAATGAAAATTTTGTGAAAATGAGATTTTGACACAGTTCTAACTTCCGTTTGTCCACCCCCACCCCCTTTGTTTTTGCCATGTTTGTGGACTGTTCATTTTCAACTCTACCCCTTAATGAAAGAAGGGGAATGGGATTAAGTCAAGTTAAAATGACACAGTAATCACAGATTCTGGGGTGTGTTTTGTTCAATAGCCATTCTTCAATATTTACTTGAGTTGAAAACTTCAAGGCTTTGATTAATTTTCAGAGTTTTGAAAAAGAGTTTGAAGGGCCAAAGTGTTATTTTACATTGCCTAATAAATGTTTTTAATTCCCAAGTCAATATTTGTGGGGGTTTTTTGCTGTGAATTGCTACTGAAAGAAAATACCAATTATTCTTTACTTCAGAAATACACAACTTTTAACAGTTATTTTTTAACCTTCTATTGTTCATATTAAAAATTGTATGGTTACTTTTATTCATGAGGTAGACAAGATAGCTATTTTTGATAAATTTAAATTACCTGTTCTAATATTTGTATGCAATGTTTTCCCAGATTCAGTCCCCGTATTCTGAACATTAAAAATGTTAAATTATATTTACATATTATACATATATTGTGGTTTTGATAAGTTGTGAATTACTTAATATGGGTTCTCTATCCACAGTCATTTTAATTCCTATTTCTTGATAGGTCTGAATAAGAGAAGGAAGCAGATAATACCAAGGATTATATCATTCAGTTGTGAGTTATTGTAAAGAGGTTTAATTTTGATGGTGATCCTGCTGGTTATAAAATCAGCCACCTCAGAAGGAGGAAGGAGGATCTCACGATCATCAAGAATGACAAGCAAGGAGTGGAGCATGTCTTTTTGGACTCTGAGATACAAACACATTGAACCTCTTCAATCTGGGACACAGAAACCTGTGAGACAAGAAGGGGAGCAACAGCAGCAGAAACAGGAGCCAGAGCACAATCCAGAGTTGTTGGAGTCCTGGTCCACAGAGAAAGTAAAGTTGAGTGCCTTTGGACAGGGGGATTAGTTACACAGTGATACCCCCAAGCGCTTATTTTGGAAGCAGGGACTGGAGGTGGGACTAACTTTACGGACTCATGGAGCTAAAGCTGCACGCTTCAGTCTTATGGCAAAGCGAGAATTTATGAGAAGCATTGAGCAGAGCTCTGTAACATTTCCTGAGCAAGGGAGTCAATGGTCAATGGGTCTTATGACTGAAAAGTCAACCATAAGACATAGGCTTGCCTTGGGAATAACTGAGAAGGGTCTATTCTGCACGAAGAACTGTATCCTGATTTCAATTTTGATACTAATTTTTACTTGTTAACTTCTCCACTAAAACCCATAATCATGAATATGTAGTTATTACCATAAGTTATTGAACCCAGCGGAGAAGCAGAAGGTGCTGTGGGAAGCAGGATTGGTGTCAAAACTGGTAAGAATGTTGGACCTTAGCTTTATGAAAATAGGCCTGGAGAAGATGATGCTGAGAGAAATTCGTCTCCTTCCATGAGTAGACAGGGGGAGTTATAGACACCTCCACACAGTTTTGACCGATTTCTGGAAAGCCATGCATAAGGTAATTTTTTTACTTTGTTTTAGGCAAGGAAATATAATATAAACAATTAGACTTGTTTGGAATTCACTAGATTCTAATCATCATAAAGCTATTTTGAAAAATATTTTGCAAAATATAACATAAAAGAAAATGACATTGAAATGAACATGTCTAATTGTGTAAAGTGTTTTGTTATTAATTAAATTTGTTGCAATGGTTAGGAACTTTTCAGTACCTATAAGAAAAATACAGATATTCATATAAAAGATTGTTAATAACCAACAAATTGAATTGTTTTGTTTTCAAAAATCATTTCAATGAGAAAATCATAACTCAATGATATATAACAAGGCCTGCAACACTTCCAGAATAAAAAATGTTCAAATTCTTTTGAATCATATTACTATTCTAACTATTATGAAATATTTTATTCTTTTCTATAATCCTTATAATCCTATTTAGTAAAATATTTAAACCATAGCTGTATGGTACCATATATTACCTTCCTTTGATAGAAATGCAATATCATTTGAATGACCTTAAGAACACATCATTGGGGGAAGTTTGCCTGTAAGCCTCACATACGATACCTTTTCATTGTTGTTGTTAGGTGCCAGTGATACAGTTCTGCCGCACAGCCATGCTACGCTCAGCAGAAAGAAACACGTCCTGTGACATCCTCACAATTGTTGTAGTCGCTGTGTCAATCAATCTCATTGATGGCCTTCCTCTCCTTTGCTGCCCTTCTTCTTTACCAAGTATGATGTCTTGCTCCGGGGACTGCTCTCTGCTGACAGCATGTCCAAAGTATGTTAGACAAAGTCTCTTTATGCTTACCTCTAGATTTTTGTCGTTTTTAAGCAGTCCACAGTACTTTCAATATTCTTCTCCAGCACCATAATTCAAATGCATCGACTTTTCTCTGATATTTCTTATTTGAGATACAATTTTCACATGCATATGAGGCGATTGAAAAACTGAAACACAATTTGGCTCAGGAGAATCATGACTACTGCTTCCATCAGTGGTGGACACAAGCAAAATGAAATCCTCCACAACTTCAATCCTTTCTCTGTTTATCATGATATTGTTTATTAGTCCCATAGTGAAGATTTTTATTTTCTTTACATGGGATTATAATCCATATTGGAGATTGTAGTCTTTGATCCTTCAATCAAAGTACTTCATCTCCTATTGGCTACCAGCAAGCAAGAGTTTGTCATCTGCATTCTCAGGTTGTTCGTGCATTTTCATCCAGTACTGATGCCATCTTCTCCTTCATCTAGTTCAGCTTCTGACATGATTTACCCAGCATGCAAATTGAATAAATATGGTGAAAGAAAGCAACCCTAATGCATCTTTTTCTGAATTTAAATCGTTTGGTAGTCCCCTGTTGTGATAAATGGACGTCTTTGGTTAGGTGTAGAAGACACGTAGTAAGCACAATGAATTGTTGTGGAATTCCTATTGTTATTCAGAGATTGCTAGAGGTCACACAAGTGATCATGTTTGCAAAATCAATAAGACACTATTAAACATCTTTCTGATGTTCTCAGCATTCAGCAGAAATTAATTTACTATTTGAATTGATATCCCTTATTCCATATCCTCCTCTTAATGAGGCTTAAATTTCTGGCTTCTGCCTGTGTATAGGTATTGTGTAACTATTTTTAAATTATCTTCAGAAAAACTTTACTTGGATGTGATGGTAATGATATATTTTTAGTAATTTTTGCATTCCATTAGGTCATCTTTCTTTGAATGTGAATAAATATGATTTCCTCCACTCAATTGATTTGGTGTCTGTTTTCCAAATTTCTTGGCATTGACAGGTGAATACTCCCAGATCTGCATCAGTTAGTTGAAATATTTCAATTTTGTATTTTATCAGTTTCTGGAGTCTTATTTTTGTTCATACTTTTAGTGCAGCATGTATTTCTTTCTTCCATACCATTGGTTCTTGATCATCTGCTCCTTCTTGAAATTGCTTATCTTTAACGAATTCTTTTTGGTACAGTAATTCTGTGTATGACTTCCATCTTTATTTGGTATTTTTCTGCCATTCAATATTTTGCCCATCATATGTTTCAGAACTGCAACTTTAGGCTTAAATCTATTTTATTGTTTTTCTAGCTTGAGAAATATAAACTGTACTCCACCATTTTGGTTTTCTAAACTCAGACCTTTGTAGATTTCATTATAGTGCTTTATTTTGTCTTTTCAGAATGCCCTTGGAAACTTTGTGTCTTGATGATTTATTCCACTCCTTGTGGCTTGTCATCTAACAACCCAGCTCATCTTTTGTCATTGGAATTCCATGAATCAAATCTATTCTTGAGCTAGTCTCCAAATTCACATGGGATATATCAAAGTCACACGTGGATTCTTGTGGACAGATAAATAGTAGTGTGATGTGGGCTCTCAGTTTGTTATACTATGGTGGCTTGTTTGTTGCTGTGAGGCTGGAAACTGTCACTGGTGCTTCAAATGCCAGCAGGGTCACCCGATGTGAACAGCTTTCAACTAAGAACATACAGTGAGGAAGGATTTTGCTGCACACTTTGGAGAAAGTAGCCAGAGAAAGCCTTATTCATAACTTTGAAACTTTGTCAAATAATAAAGGCCTACTGAAGGAAGGCAAATATAATGCCAGATGGTGAGTCCCCTGGTCTGAGGTACCTGGAGTATGACTGAGGAGGAGCCCATTACTTGGAGGGGAGTCAAAAGTGGTGCCAAGAGTGTAGTAAAGCTTGTGGGAATAGGGCCTCCAGGATCTTCGTTCCTGATGGGACTGTGACGAGTTTTTTTGTGTCAACATGACACCCATAAGAAAATATGAGTGGCGTTTAGACTAGCAATCAGGTCGCGGATTGATAACTTCCTTGGAAGGCGTGACCGAGATGAATGGCTCACTGGAGAACGGTCCCTCTTTTTTCTCCCCGGTGGCCCTGGTGATGGGACCAGCCTGCTGTCTGTGCTAGCTGCCCTGCTTCACCACTCACCATAGTGGACTGCTTCGCTGTGCCGTGCTGTCCTTACACCTTGCCTTGTCTGCTGCTTGAAGACCGGCTCCGCTTGTCTTGCCACCACTCGAGGCACTGTACCTTCCGCCAGCCACTTCTCATCACTACACTGCTTCACTATGCTGTCACCACTTCATCTTCCCATTGTCTGCTTCCTTGGCCATGGGAGTTGGAAGGACCTGTAGTTATTAACTGTCCCATGATAGAAGAAGCACACCAGCCTATGCAACCACGAGGTGTCGAAGGGATCAGGTGTAAGGCATCATCAGAACAAAAAATCTTACCATAGTGAATGATGAGGGGAGTGTGGAGTGGAGATCCAAAGCCATTAGTAGGCCACTGGAGATCCCCTTACAGAGGGGTCTCGGGGAGGAGATGAGCCAGTCAGGGTGTGATGTAAGAATGATGAGAAATACAACTTTCCTCTAGTTCCTAAATGTTTCCTCCCCACTCCCACTACCATGACTCGAATTCGATCTTGCAAGTCTGGCTAGACCAGAGGATGTACACTGGTACAGATAGGAACTGAAAATACAGGGAATCCAGGGCGGATGAGCCCTATAGGACCAGTGGTGTGAGTGGCAAAACAGGGAGGGTAAAGGGAGAAGGGGTAGGAAAGAGGGAACCGATTACATGGAACTGTGTGTGACCTCCTCCCTGGGGGACAGACAACCGGAAAGTGGTTGAAGGGAGACGTCGAACAGGGCAAGAAATGACAAAATACCCATTTATAAACTATCAAGGGCTCATGCGGGAGGGGGGATCGGGGAGGGAGGGGGAAAAATGAGGACCTAATGTCGGGGGTTTAAATGGAGAGAAAATGTTTTGAGAAACGATGTACAAATGCGCTTTACACAATTGATGTGTGTATGGAGTGGGATAACAGTTGTATGAGCCCCTAATAAAATGTTAAAAAAAAAAAAGAAAAAAAAAAAAAAGAAAGTAAATTGGACTAAGCTCTCTGTAATGCTGTGTGGACTAATTTGCTGGTATATTTATTTTCGCTACATAAGTTCAGATGAAAGCTGAAGAAAGTTTTGGAAAGTCCATGAGAACCAAAATACAACCTTGAGTTTATCCCACTTGAATTTTGAGCAAATCTCAGGAACAGATTTAATGCATCGAACACTGATGACAGAAGACTTGATGATCTGTGGGGGGACATCAAAGAACATCATTCATGAGAAAGGCAGAAGGTAATTAAAATGATAGGAAAGAAAGAAAAGTTGAAAGTGGATGTCAGAAGAGATTCGAAAACTTCCTCCTAATAAGCGAATGGAAGAAATGAAGAAGCCGAGGGCTAAACCGAAAATTTCAAAGAGCCGTTGGGGAGACGAAATAAAATACTGTAATGAAATGGGCAAAGACTTAGAGTTAGGAAACAAAACAAGATGGACAGCTAGCCAATCAGGAGCGCGCTGGAGTACCGCCTCTGCTCCCATTCCTTGAAACAAGTATCTGACCGGATTTGAGCGCGCCTTTGGGGTCGCCTCTCTCTGGCAGCCAACTGTGGTTTAAAGGAGGTGGCGGGAAGCCCCTGTATGGTTGGAGTCGTCTTTCTGTGGTCGCTTTGATTGTTCACAGTCTCCTAGTATGACGATGTCCGTCAATCCAACGACTTATGAGTCCCAGTTCTTGGGCTTCACACCACAAACTTGCATGCTTCGGATGTACATTGCGTTTCAAGATTACTTCTTTGAAGTGATGCAGGCTGTGGAGCAGGTTCTTGTGAAGAAGCTGGAAGGACTTTCAAACTGTGACATCAGCCCCATCCAGATTCGCAGATGCACAAAGAAGTTTCTTGGCTTCATGAAAGGATGTGTTGATAGCCTTTTTGGTAAAACGGAGCAGGTGTTTTTGCAGTTAATTTTGCACATTCCTCCAAACATTTTGCTTCCTGAAGACAAATTCCAGGAGCTAAATCCTTATAGTGAGGAACAGTTCCAGCTTCTTAAAAAAGAACTCGAACAGTTACAGGAGAAGTATTAGACTGAATTATGTGCTAAACTGGCCCTTCTTGTAGAATTGGAAGAGCAAAACGTTGTCCAGGCCAAACTCAGACAGACATTGACTTTGTTTGATGAGCTTATAAATGTTGGCAGACACCATGGCACTAGTGATTTTAGGGAGAGCGCAGTGTCCCTGGTCCAGAATTCCAGGAAACAACAGGACCTTCAAGGCCATATAGTAAGGGAAGGGGCAAGCCTGGAAACATCGTAAGTTTCCCAACGGTGAAAGGAAAGAACCTGTCAGGAAGAGAAGGACTAGAAGACCCTGGACAATAGAGAAGCAGATCCCACTGGAACCGGAGGAGGAAGCCTGAAACATAACCTAGTATCCTGATGGTTATGTATTTAAACCAGTCTATTTTTCCATTCCTCAGTTCATTTTGGAATTGCCTTATAGTTAATTTATTGTAACTTGTTTATTCAAATTGTAATTTTTTTTCACTCATTCCCCCAACAGGATGCAATTTTAACCAAATCTTATGCTTAAATCAATGGCATCTGAAATTTATTTTTGTAATTATAATCCATGCAAAATGTTAGATCATCCAAGGAAAAGGGAGAAATAGAAATAGCTGTTTGTAAGCTACTGCTTGCCCTTCATCTCTTCCTAAGAATAGAATTTGGAATTCATGTAGAGAAGGGGCAATTTAATTATTAATATTTATAATTAAATAGATATAGGAGGCTTATGTTTATGTGTTTACCTGTGTATATGTGTGTGTGTGCGTGTGTGTATGTAAAGCAGTCCCTTCCCCGATCTTGTTTGTTAAATGTATGATGATTTCAAAGCATTTTATTAAAATTACCCCCCCTAAAAACAAAAAGAAAACAAAACAAAAATGAACATGCACAGGATATCTTAAACTGAAAGAGTTGGAGAAAAAATTCAACCCTCAAATTGCAATATTGAAATATTCCATGGGCAAAATAGCTAATGATACAGGAAGCAGCAAAATACATGGAAAGACTACACAGAGTCACTGTATCAAAAATAGCTAGTGGAAATTCCACCATTTCAGTCAGTAGCATTTGAGCAAGAACCAATGATTCTAAAGGAGGAAGTTCAAACAGCACTGAAATCACTAGCCAAAAATAAGCGTCTGGATTTGATGGAATACCAATTAAAATATTTCAACAGCTGATGAATACAGGAAACATTTACTTGCCTTTGGCAGGAAATTTGGAAGACAGCTAAGCTACTTGGTCAACTGACTGCAAGGGATTCATATCCGTACCAATTCCAAAGAAAAATGACCTAATAGAATACTCAAATTTTAGAACAATATCACTGATATCACATGCAAGTAAAATTTTGCTGAAAACCATTCAACAATGTTTGCAGCAGCACATTGCTAGGGAGCTACCAGAAGTTCAGTGTGGATTCTGAAGAGGATGTGGAACAAGGGATATCATTGGTGAAGCCAGATGGATCTTGGCTGAAAGTAGAGAATACCAGAAAGATGTTTACTTGTGTTTTATTGATTGTGCCAAAGCATTTGACAACGTGGAGCATTTAAAAAAAATTTTAAAAGCTTTGGATAATCTTGAGAAGAATGGGAATCCCAGAACTTAACATAAACTGCTTTTTAATTTTCATTTCTTTTTACAATACATTTCTGGAATTTTAAAAGTATTTGATTGTACAAAAGTGTATGTTGGCTTCTGTGTTTAGAAATATTCATTGTTATAAATAATAGTAGTGCATATGTGTAGTATGCATTAGATATATTAAAACTTATCCAAATTCCTTGCGATCAAATCAATGAGAGAGTTTCATTTTTTTCGTGGAAAAATTCCATTATCTTTTAATTCCAATTTGTATGAACTTTTTGAATCTCCCTCGTATTTTCAATCAAAACAACTTAATGATATCCTAAGAAGAAGCCCAGGTAGTGTTGTGGGTAGGGTTGGGGGTGTTAATTGCAAGGTCAGGAGTTCATATGCACCATTTACTCGATGGGAGAAAGATGAGGCTGTCCTTTCCCATAAAGATTTTCAGTCTCAGAAACTCTATAAAGGGCCACTTGATGATAGTGGGTTTTGCTTGTTTAATTTTGTATTTTCTTTGGATGCTATAATATCATGTCTGTAAATGCACCTCTAAACTAGGAGAATTCATTTATAATTATGGCATTGAAAACATATCTATATAGTATTCTAATAAAATTAGCATTTAAAAGATCTTGTAAGCACAATTTTTAAAAAACATAAAACACCTGTCTTGTGCACAAACATATTATGTAACTAAATTTTCTCATTTTTCCTTTTTCTTTAAATAGGTTGTGTTAGATAAGTTTCCCTAGAGAGATAAAACCAGATTGCTGATAAATATATATAGATATAGATATATATCTATATATATATATATCTCACAAGAAATGAACTGTTAAATTATAAACAGATAGATATATAGCACAAGTAATGAACTGCTAAATTATAAACAGATAGATAGATAGATAGATAGATAATACAAGAAATGAACAGTTAAATTATAAAGCAGTACAAATGGCTCAGTGCAACTCACTCCCGTGAGAAAGTTGTGAGACACTAGCAGTCCTTCAAGTCTTGAGGTTCCATCCGGTAGTCCTCTGTAGAGAGAAAGAGCTAGGCTATCCCAGCACAAGCAGCAAAACAGCCAGGCAGGTCACCAACTGTCAGCCTGGTCACCAACTGTCAGTCCTCAGCTCCAGAGATGTAAATTTCAATTATGTGGTCTTAAAGGGACCTCAACTTACAGCGACACAGCCACAGGCTAGGCGTCCCATAGGTAGTGTAGCCTGTAAATTGAGACCCAGAACAAGTAAGGCAGCTGCACACTGGTCCGATGATCAAAAAGCAAGAGACAAGAAAGGTGAAGCTCACTGAGCCATTTATCTCTCACCCCTTCAATTAATCCCACTTGTGTTTATTGGCCAGACTGGCACAATAAACTAACTCTCATAGGTCTTCAGATATTCCACTAATTTATATACTCATATGTTTTTCTATGATCTTATATATATATATGTAATATGATATATATATCATACTATACCACTAATGCAGTTAGATTTCTCTATATGCTTATGGAGATGAGTTTGTACTTCCTTTTAATCATTATGAAATGGAAATTTATCTCTGTTTATAAATTATATAGAGAGATATATACTATAATTATAGAAAACTTGTATATTGAACTCTGAAATATTAGGTGACATAATTATATACGTGTGTTGTTTATTCAATTCACAATTATATTATAAACCTTAATAAGTGTAGGCATGTACTTTACTGCCATATATTTTTGGTAGCACACAGCACTGTATTACATATAAGTATTCATACACATTTGTAACATTTTTATTCTTAAATATCAAACTGTAGAAACTCTTTCAACACAGAAATACACTAAATAAATTATAGAGCATTTGTGTAATTGATTTCCAATGGATAAAATATTGGTGTTTTTGGTAGGTATGAGCAAGTTAATTATGACTCATAGAGACCAAGATAACAGTGTAGACTTGACCCATAGTATTTTCTAATTGTAATATTTATAGGAACAGAGGGTCAGTCATTTGTCCTGTTGGGCAGTTGAGTGGGTTAAACAGTCAACACAAGCCATAAAATATGCCTGCAGTTGTGGAATTTAATGCATGTGTCTTTATGAACAGGGACAGATAGATAATATAGGTTAGTCTCTAAATTATGATACACTCTTGTTTTGACATACCGCACTTACACACTTACTTTTAAAATACATTTTATTAGTAGTAAAAATAGTACCCCAGAGGGTGTTGCAATATGAAATTTGCTGATGTTATCATTCTCAGAGTGTCTCCTAGATGTTCAATGTTACAATTCACTGATCAAAACACTGTGGTATAGTAGGTTATGGCCTCATCTATAGTGAAATCTGATAGTGTATATAGTCATAACAGATAGAAAGTTGGGCAATGTTCAACTTGTATGTCACATATTCTTTCTCAGAGAGAAATATATGACTGCAGTGTGCAGAGGTAGGGAGAAGATTTAAGGGCTGACTAACAGTAAAGCAATTTTTAAATTCACCCCACATTTTTATCCCACTTTTTCTCTCCACATATTGCTTTCGGAGTTCAGTCCATCAGGCAAAATGATTAATATTTTGTAGTATTTGGATCACAGTGTATGGTGACCTATAGATTTTTAATCCTCATTTGTCAATTTCCCCTACTCCATCTATTTCCTTTCTTACATTAATTTGATAACATCTGTTTCCTTTTTAGGTGGGTTTTACCATTTTAATTGCCATACTATAATTTAGTGACTAAGTTTAAAAATATATAAACTCTAAATCAATTTGTTTCACATATATGCTCAACATCCTCAATATATTCTGCTAAAGAGTCAAGAATGGATGATTTAATAAAAATAGTACAGAAGTGAGGAGAGAATGGGTTCCAGGCCAGGTAATAGTAGAGAACAAAAAACCCCCCAAAACTAGTATATATAAATGCAGACAATAATGATGTCTTCTTTCATATTTGGCTATGTATTACAAGTGCTAATTGGAGATATGGCATATTACTAAAGTCTAGAGTGTTATAAAAACAAACATATGGTGTGATGGTGAAATTAAGGCATGGGATAGTGAGATGGTTAAGGTTTATTGTGCCAACCTGCCCGATAAACACATGTGGGGTTAATTGAAAGGCGGAGAGATAAATGGCACAGTGAGCCTCGCCTTGCTAATTCTCAGGTCTCTTGCTTTCTGATGGTCGGACCAGGGTGCTGCTGCCTTAGCCAGCTCCCTGCTTCAGTTGGCAAGGCTCACTTCCTGCAAGACATCCCTGAGGAGAAGCCACATGGATCTACCAAGATGCAGCCCTGGGTGCTGGAACAGCCAGCCACCCAGGTGCTGGAGACCCCTGCCAGTGCTGAAATGCTTACACGCCCACTGATTCTGCTTTCTTCCTGCAATTGGAGTCATTGCGTGTGTTTTGTGAGATTGAGGAGGACTTTGTGGATTGGTGTCGGACTTGGGCTAATGTTGGACTTGTGGGCTTGGGCAGCACTGGGTTGGGATGTTTTCTTGATGTGCATTTACTCTTTATATAAAACTCTTTCTTATAAATATGTGTTTCTGTGGATTTGTTTCTCTAATGTACCCAGACTAACACAGATAGTGTCTCATGGCCTCTGAAAAATAACCGAACTATGCAGGCTTCTTTGCCTTTCTTGCTCTTTTGCTTTGCTCCAAGCTGAGAATAAGAAAGGGAAATGAGTTTGTGAAGGGACAGAGTTCTCATATAATAATTCAAATTACCCAGAAAAAAATTAAGAGTTTTATTACACAGTAATTAGTATAAAGAGGAATTGTCTAAGATTCATCATTCTCAGACTATCATACCATGGTAAGTTGCCAAAGAAATCTCCTATATGCATGCTTTGTCCTTCTATGTTTGCATTCCCTCTCAGTGCATCATAGGAAAATGACTAAGGGTCAAAAGGATAGTATAGCTTAGACTGGAGAGCTTTAAGTTTAGGGATGTGTGTTAGACTGGGTTGATTAGAGAAACGAATTCCACAACACTCATATATAAGAAAGAACTTTATATCAAAGAGTAATTGCATATTAAGAAAACATTTCATCACAGTCAGATCAAATAAGCCCCATATGAGCCCATAAGTTCTATACTAGTCCACAAATCCCTTTCAGACTTACACTAAACATGCAAGGATGCAAAATGCAGGAAGATCACAGGTCAATCGGTACAACGTCTTGTGGATCCAGTTGTAGAGGAAGCATCTCCAGCGCTCTTGTAGGTCTCAGCATAGCTCAATGTGTCTCGTTAATAGGAAGGCAGAAACAAAGAGAAAGATTCTCGAATGTCTCAGAAATCTCGGTGTGGCTTGTCAACAACTAGATAAAGGAAAAGCGAGATAGAGGAAGTTCCCAGAATCCTCATGAGAAGGCCACGCCCACAAGGAGGCATCATCAAGCTGTGACCTGATGGACACTCTAGACTCCACCCCTACACTTCTTTATCAAGTTGACATGAAATTATGTAACTATCACAGGAAGCATGGGAAAAAACTAGGAGGGAGAGAAAGAGGAAGCCACACTTTGATGAAGTCTGGGCCAATAGTGACGGACGTGGGTCATTATGCCTCTCCTTGATCGCTACAAATTCAGAACATTTCCTTTTTTTTAAGAAAAATATGTTAGATATTTCAAATATATAGTTAATCCTACAGATTACATCAAAAAGAATTAATTAGGTGAGATCTATTTCCCCAAATTCCATTCTTTCATTACAATTTTAACACAGAAGGGGAAAGACAAAACTTCCTTCTGCTGCCTCTGCACACTATAAACTGTAATTTTGATTTATAACATTCTTATTTATAACATTTAATTTATATTATTTATGGCTTAAGTTTTTGTATCCTGTTTAAGATTTTTTCTATTTTTCTTAATTATATTCTATTACATAATATTCAAGAAGTCTTACAGTTCTGGATTTCTATTTATTTTTTCATATACATTAATTGATGTCTCTTGGGGTGAAAATTTAGTTTTATTTTTGTTCTGGGTAAAGATCCAGTTAATGTACTGCATATCATTTCTCAATTGTTTTCAGGCAAACATCTATATATAGCATCCTATATGAGTTGTCCTAATGTGTATTATTTGCCATTATCCTTTAGTTCAAACCTATGTCAGTATCATATTGCCTTAATTATTCCATCATTACAATAGACCATGAAACATAGCAGATGCTGTGTTTTCACTTTGCTCCTTGTTTTAGGATGGGTTTTCTAGAGAAATAAAGTCAGTGTAATATTTAGTATATATAATATAGAAATATATAGAAAGAGAGAGAAATTTATACCAAGAAATTGTCTCACACGGTTTGAGAAGCAGGAAAGTCTGAGTACAGGCAGCTTTCAATCTGTGATTCACATGTTAGGCTGCAGCCTTCTCATCATCTGTACAGCTTTGGAGATGATTGCTGGTGGAAGATCACAGGGTTGTTTACAGAGGAGGAGGAATCCAAGGTCAGGAGGCCAGATGAAAAGTTGCTGACAACTCTCAGGAGTGCGGTAATATAGAAGGCTTTTGACTCAAGTTCAAAGCACTACAGGTCTATGAGCCATATGCACGATCCAGACCCACCATAAAGCAAAGGAAACTTTACCCCAGCATCAACTTATATTAGAAGGCCAAACTCATGAGGAAATTTTCTTTCAAGTACGTTAAGGATGTTATTTGAGGAAAGTTATTGTATCCCACCCTAGTGCTTTACCATTTATCATCCACCCATTCAGAATACCATTATGGGATTAAGTACAATTTGCTAGATCTCCTGATGTACCCCAGGGTTGGTAGGCAAAAGAGTGACCAATTAGCTCAAGATAAAGAGCCTGAGGTCTAAGAGCCAGATACAGGATAGAGACCCAGTAATAAGCAAACAAGCTCTCCACAGTGTCTACTTATGTAGGAAATAGGTCATACTCTTTCGGGAAATTGTTCAGAGTTGTGGCCTGAGTCATGGAGATGTTTTATACTCTAATCATCTTACAATGGGCTGACTATTACCAGCAGATCTCATTATGGAGTTAATGACACTGCATTAAGCCACATCATGGGGGTTACTATGCCTTTTCTGGAAAATGACTGTGCATACCGGCCTAGAACATTTGGCACAGACTTTACTATCATAGAAGGAAAAGGAGGGAAAACAAAGAACACTCCCAGTCTTCGAAAATTAGTTTTGTGCGCGAGTCCCTTTCAGTGTCTAGGCTACCTTGTAATATACTTAGCCATCAGCTATTTATGAAAATCTAGACTTCTAAAACTAATTTTGCAAGCATTTTTCATGAGCATTCTTGTGATCTCTCACTTCTCTGACATGCATGGTGCTTTTGAAAGCAATCATTTCTGAAATAAACTCTGTGTGGCTTCTCCTTCAACCTTTACACATTAAATGCAGCCTAAAATTGCACGATTGAGTGCCAGGTGACTTCTGGTGGAACAGTCTTCCAATGATGCCAATTAAGATTGTATACAAGTGGAACTGAAAGGACTAAGATATTTCATTCCTTCAGATAGTCCAAAATCTGTAATCCTAGAGCTAGATATAAGGATCCTCTCTCCAGTAGAATAGTCTTCTGCTACAACAACTTTAAGAAGGTAATGCCAATAATCTAGATGAGGTAGAAGAACAGGCAGTAATGAATCAGAACTTTGCTACTGTTTAAATATTTCCTTCTAGTCAATTCATCGTTCACTTAATGTCTCTTGTGCTGTGCTCTATTGAGAAACACAGCCAGTAAAACTTATATCTGCTTATCTAAAGAAAAGTCTAGCTCAAGAAAATGGCTCAGATGGTGTTAAAATTAGGCTCTCAAACTCAGATCATGAGGTCATACAGCAAACTACTGGAGGTGAATGAATTCAAGCAGGTGGAATGGCAGGATGCTGAATATACTCAGAATAAACAGTTTTTATCACAGCTTGCTTGCCCAGGAAGAAAGACTAATAGATAAGATAATGGGACAGATGAAGGGACAAGATCTAACAAAAACCGAGTGAGCTTTACATCTATTTAAAATAAGCCATATCTGCAAGGAAACTTCATTTCAATTGATTGGCTGCTCATGGAAGACCCCATGATGGAGATGATTACATCATATTTGAACTCATAAAGGGTGATGGCTGCATGATAGTTGCCAGATCACTGAGAAACGGGACTCAACCAAATTGACACACAACTTTACCTATCACAGTTATTGAAAACCTCTCACTGTGTTTCAGTTATTACCAAATTGCATCAAATGATGGACAGTTGCTTTCACTGGTGTCCTCTTGGGAGCTGGAACCTGGAACTTCACATGTCATCATCTTTTCTGTCAGCTAGAATTTGAATATCTTTGTTATTTGCTCAGTTATAAAAATTCATTTGGAGACTTTAATTAATTAATTATAGCTAATAACCTGTTTTCTCTTAATTCCAGATTTTACCAAAAGCACAAAGTAGTGATATAGGTAAACTTTAGCCACTCTGTTGAAATACAGCTTTTCCTCTTTAGGTAATTCCTTTTCTTATTTCCTGCATGTTGCAAGGTTGTAAGTAAAGAAACTAAGCTTTGACTATAAATAAAGGGATCACACTGTTGACAATTTTGAAGTGATATTTCACAAGAAAATTATGTTCCTGACAGACCATGTGTAGCATATTTAAATTGTTCATCTTTGTGCTGCATGTTAATATGTAACAAACTTTGATATTCTCACTCCGATGCATTTTTTGCATATAAATTATAGCAACTTTTAAAATGCTCAAATGAATAGAAAAATCCATATTTTATGGTTCTTAATGATTTACTCTTTGTGCCTAGAATTCAGGGTGGATATCTGAGTTGTAGTTAAAAGATATGTGCATACCTACATAGAGTAAGATTGAAGCTTACGTCTTGATAGCGAAGAAGCAAAAAACTGAGAAAAGAATGGGGCACATAACATTAAGAAGTTGTGGAAATGTGCTACTGTTGTTAGGAGTCATTCAGTCAGTTTTGACTCATAGCAACACAATGTACAACAGCATGAAACACTGTCCAATTGCATATCATTCTCACAATAATCCCTCATATTGAACCCATTGTTGCGTCTTCTGTATAAACAGTCCTCTCAGTAGGAAAGGCAAGTGAGTTTAAGATATATCCACAGTAAGTATTATCTTGAATGAAAGGATACTGAAAGGAAGGTCTAGCACAGGGGTTCTCAACCTTCCTAATGCTGTGAGCCTTTCATATAGTTCCTCATGTTGTGGTGACCCTCCTACCTTAACATTATTTTTGTTATTATTTCATAACTGTAATTTTGCTACTGTAATGGATCAGGTGACCCCTGTGAAAGGGTCTTTCGATCCCTAAAGGGGTCACAACCCAAAGGTTGAGAACCGCTGGTCTAGCAGATGCTGCTGAAAATTGTGAAAACATTTCATATAAATTAGGAAATCATTAGGAATATTTTAGGACTTTTGATATTATGAGGGAGGTCTCTGACTGATGGACATCTGTTGATGAATAATGAAAAATAAAATGGATTTATTTACTAATTGTATTCCAATACAAGCTTTCTGGAAGAATTTTAGTGGCTAGGTCAGCAGAAAATGTGAAAGGTTTTAAGAAGAAAGTAGGTTCATGGACTATGACATGTCTTCCAGTTTGTCACATTGTGGTGGCTTGTGTGTTGCTGTGATGCTGGAAGAGATGTCACTTGTTTTCAAAAGCCAGCAGGAACACCCAGAGAGCTTCTAGACAAAGTTTCAGAGTAGCTTCTAGGCTAAGAACAGACTATGTAGAAGACATCATCTGCCCACTTTGGAGGAAGTAGCTGGGAATATTTTCAGATACTGAAGGCCTCATGAATGGAAGCAGAACATGATTGGAGAGAGTGCCAAAGGATGGATCCTTCTGGTCAGAGCACACTGGGAAGATGATTGAGGAGCGCTAAGTTCTTAAAGCAGAGTCACAATCATGATGTAAATTCAGTAAAGCCTGCAGGAATGGATCCTTTAGTTACTCATTTGCTCATCAGGCAAAACCAAGAAAAAGTAATTAGTTTACATGGTTTTCTTGCAGTATTTTACTTCCAGTATGTTAAGATGGAACTGTCACAATACATTTAGGTGTGTGTGTTTGTGTGTGTGTGTGTTTTGAGGCTGGATCTTGTTTAAAGAGAAGAATTGTAAATATTTTATTTGATATCAATCACAACTTAAATTTCCTTTATGATTAAGCACTTATTTTAAGATTAGTTTCTTTCTAAATAAATTTAAATAGCTTTTTCAAAAAATATTTTTTATTTTTTCTGCTATACCCAAATATTAACATGTACTTTATTACTATTGTCTGATTTTAAATTAAATACACTTCCACCTTCTTTTTGTCAACTGTTCTTCATTTTATTAACTTCCAATTAAATTTTAAATGACATAATTAGGAAAAATTTTATAAATTATCTTCTATAAATAATCTGAACAGTATTGCTTGAGTATATATTCATTTAGTATCACCACCTCATATACATAGTCATTTGAATTTTATGATAATATAAATGATAAACCAATTTTAAGAGATTATCAGATCAGAAGCTGATATGTGTTCATAACTAATTTCATTCATTTTATACCAATTTTCGGAATTTTTAAAACCTTATTCATTTATTTACTATTTAACTGTGGTTGTAATATCTTCCTTTATTAAATTCTTTGTTTTAATGATTTGGGGTTTTTTACATTTTTTGTAGAAAATTACATTTTTTGTAGAAAATTTCACTTATGTTGATGCATAGAAAATTTTGGCATATCTATTATTTACACTAAGTGAATTTTTTCCAAAAATTTTTGTCGTTAACATTCTACTTTTATATTTCTTATATCTATTTTTAGAATTGTTATAATATTTCAGAAAAGTGCAGTAGAAGATTTATTAACAATGTACAATGAAATATTTTATCCTGTGAATTGATCATTAAAAGTCCCTCTTTAAATGATGAATTGAGGTACATAACTGAATCCCTACTTATAATGGGATTCTCACTTTGTTCATATCACTTACTTTTTACATAGCATAGTGGGTGTGTTTGTTCCCCAAATGGATTTATACAAGCATACATGTTGCCGCAATTTTTTAGTTGATGTTATTTAAATTGTCAATCTGTTAAATACAAGTTTGAAATGATTTATTTTATGCAAAATTAACTAACTTCTTAATAATAAACTAGACATTCATGAGTTGATATTTTGCTTCAATGTAGGCTAAAAGACAGATATTGGGCTTTGTTGCTTCTGGGCTAGATGGCCGCTTGTTTACTTTCAAGCCTTTAAGTCCCCAGACGCTATAGGTCTCGATAGCCGGGCACCATCA
>NW_022103903.1:6375983-6388382 GCF_000313985.2 Echinops telfairi
AAAAAAAAAAAAAAAGACAGATATTGGGAAGGGAAATATTAAAAATTCACTAGATTTTATAAGTGTCAAAGTTAAAAACATTTATCTCTACTCTAATGAAACCAATTCTAGATGTTAAGAAAAAATTCTACGTAGGCTAAAGTTTCTGAGAAAGGAGAAATTTTTCATAAATTCGTGTTTGAAGAAACACCCTCGGATGAGTGCATATTGCTGCTGCCCAGCACCAAGCATGATGCCTGGGAGCAAGATCAATATACAAGTTCTTGAAATGTGGTTTTAAAACTACAGTGGTTCTTGAGAAACCACTTACTGGGTTTGTTGATAACAGTGCATTGCTGGAGTCAGCAGGACAAATAATTTGTTTAGATAAACCAACTTACATTTGGCAGAAATGGTGGATGTCAACAGTGTCATGCCAATTCTTAAAACAACAACAACAACAGAAACAGTTTTACTGACATAGAATTTATGTACCATATAATACTTATAATACTCATTATTAGCTCCCTATTCTCCCCCAGCCTCCCCCACCTTAGCCCTAAAAAACTATTAATCTAGTTACTGTTTCTATATTACTGACTTCTATAAAGGACCTTATCCTCTATCCTCCAGCAAAGAAGATGAGCTTATTTATTTGTTAGTGTAAGGACAATATTCCTTACATGAGCAACAAAGATTGGAGTGGCAAGGCCTTTTTAGATGTGATCTATAGCACCTGCAAACAATATTTTCAATGCAATATATCAGCCATGTGAATCACAAGAACAGCAAAGATTCAAAGTGTACTAAAATTTAAGGATGTCTCTACAAAAGATTGCATTTCTATTCTAGAATCATTATGGTATGAAAGAAATTTTGTAAGCACAAATTGTTCCTAATCTCCACAAAAGACTTTTGTTGTAATATTTCATGTCATACAGATTTAATGTAGTATTCAACAAGACAGTCTTCTAATTACATGATCCGCAAACAATAAAAACAATCTCGGTGCCAGTGAGTCTGTTCCAACTCATATGAGTTCTTGTGCTGCAGTGGATACATGCTGGGCTACTAACTGGAAGACCAGCAGCACTCTGTGAGAAAAATATGAGGCTTTCTACTCCTGTAGAGTTACAGTTTCAGAAACCCACAGGAGCAGTTCTACCCTGTCCTATAGGGCCACTTAAATTGGAATGGACTTAGTGGCAGTGATTTTATTTTTTTTACAGTGCTAAAGAATGATGATGAGCATTCAATTAGCTTTAGATCTAAGACTAAATCCAAATGGTCACAAAGTTGCAAATATATGCAAATTAAAAAAATTAATTTAAGTAATCAGAAATAAAGAAAGTAGATGTAAGAATAGTGGAGAAAAGATAAATAGAAAAGAAAAAATAATTCATCAATCACTGAGTAGACAAAACAAGCATTAAAAAATACTACAGAAAAGTAGTCAACCAGATAATACATTTCCACGTTAAATTAAAAAAACACAATGCATTGAATTAAAAAAAATAGTCTGAGTTAAAAGGTAAGCGTAGAACAAAAATTAGTGAATTTTATTAAAAGAGGAACATACCATGAACCATCAGTAAAAGTACATCATCTAATAATCATATCTAATACATCTAATAATGTATCACACATAATGACCATAAAATCATATGGCAAAAGTGCAAACAAACGTATAGCATGTCAATGACTGTGTCTTTGCATAACTTACCCATTAATATTATTTCCAATGTAATTCACAAGAGAGGGTGAACTTTTTATATCCTATAAAACTGCTTTATACAAGAGTCCAATTAAAGGCAAGTCAAAATTATTGCTACAAACTCATAAAAAGTATTATTAAACAGAAACAAGAGCTACAATCTCAACACATCTTCTATCTTGCTTTGAGGACTGAGAACATGAATGACATGTTTCCATCTTTGTAATCTTTCCCTGAAGGAGGGTGCACACTTCAAAGAACACTCTTCCAAAATGTCACTTCTGACAACCTCAAGCATCTCCAACTAGCTTCCTTGTCAACATTTTTGAATTTGAGGAGCAAGAGAAGTATGAAGTGCAAAATCAAGGCTGTAAACAGCATAGGGTAATGATTACCAAAGAAACTTTTTTGGAACAACCTAAAAGAATGATTGGTGCTTTGTTGTGATTAGGGGGGAAAAAAGTTCCTCAAGCACAATCTTCATGCTCTTTTCCCCAACAAAGCAGTTATCAATTTCCTTATAAACTTCTTCATAATAAGCCTCACTAATCAAACTAAGTCTCTTTAAAATAAAACCAATTGCCATATTTAGAATCCACACTCTTCTCCTGCACTGCCCACCGCCCCATTCCCCCAGCTCAGGAAAAATAAAGGAAAACAGTTCCCATCACACTTGAAGAAGCTGAATGGTACAGGAAATGCCCTTGGAAAAATGCCTGTGGTTTGGATCCCACCCTTCTTTTTTTGCAGGAGCCCTCATGTGATAAACACAACGGTATTTTTAAACGAACTTATCTTTAGCCACTCATTGAGCATAGAAATAATTTAACGTTTTGAATAAAGCAGTGCATATATAAGCTGATACCTAAATGAAAACGAAACCCAGACTCACTGCCATACAGCCGATACAGACTCATAATGTCTCTGTGGGGCTGAGTACAACTACCCCGGTGAGTTTCCAAGACTGTAACTCTACAATAGTAAAATCTTTCTCTTTTCCTGCAGAGTGTCTAGTGGTTTTGAACCACGGACCTTGAGGTTAGGAGCCCAAATCATAACTACTACACCACAAGGGGTCTTTTGGTATCTAAGTGCAATACTTTATTAATGTATCATCCATGTACCAGATACACTGAAGTAATAAAGATGTGTTCTTTGTTAACTTCAAACAAGACAAAATAAAATTCACATGAAAACAAGAAAATTGTGCTGGTAATAAAGAAGATACTTAGTAGTTATAAGCAGCAATTCACAATAGAGATGAATAATCTGGTACTAAAAAAAACAGCCACCACTTTCCTGTCAGTTTGTAGTACTCTGGTGGCTTCTAGGTTGATGTGATGCTGGAAGTTGTGCCACTGGTATTTCAAATGCCAGGAGGGTCACCCAAAGTGAACAGGTTTCAGCAGAGCTTTCAGACTAAGAACAGACAGCAAAGAAGGACTTGGCTCCCCACTTTGGAGTAAGTAGCCTCTGAAAACCTTATGCAGGGCTTATAAATAGTGTCAAATACTGAAGGTCTAATGCATGGAAGCAGAACATTGTCAGACATACGGCTGGAGGTTGGGCCCTGTTGGGTTGGAGAGCACTCATATGTGAGTGAACAGCTGCTTTCTCAGATTGAATCAATCATGGTGGCCTGAGTTGTTTACAGTATATGTGGGATTGGAACCTTCATAATCTTCCTTTATTAATGGGGCATGATTCAAGGTAAGGAGGAAAAGCTTCAACAATCTGCTAATGACCAGAACTTGGAAGGTGCAAAGAAAACCAGTGCAAGGAAAACTGAAGGTCGTCAAAAATGAGGTGGAACACTTAAAGACTAATAGCCAAGGCATTTGTAAGATGGAATGGAATGGTATTGCCGTTTTCAATCAGAAAACAATATGGTTTAGTACACCAGAAATTCACAATCAAGGGGAATGACATTGCAGTCATGATGCAAAGGACATTTTAAATCTTGAAGTGCAATGCTGTCCGTGATAGGATTATATACATATCTGATCTCCAAGAAGTCCAAGCAATACTATTATTATTCAGATTTGTGCACCAATCACAAACAGGAGTGATGAAGATATTGACAAATCCTACCAATGCTGTCAGTCTGAAAATGATAAAACTTACATGCATCCTACTTTTTGTGATTGGAATGCAAAAGCTGGAAACAAAGAGAAAGGAATAATAGATGGATAATATGGTCTTTATGATAGAATTGAAGCTAGAAATCTTATGGTAGAATTTTGCAAGACCAACGATTTTTTTCAACAACACAAAAGGCAACTATGGACATGGAATTCTCCAGATAAAATCCACAGACATCAACTTTACTACATCTGTGGGCGGACACAGTGGAGAAGCCCAATATCAGCAGCTCAAAGCAGGCCAGAGAATGACTTTGGCACAGACCATCAATTGCTTATATGAAAACTAAAGCTGAAGAAAATGGAAAAAGTCCATGAGAGCCAAAATGTGAACTTGGTTTTATCTCACCTGAATTTCAAGAACACTTCTAGGACATATTTGCTGCACTGAACACTAATAATAGAAGATCTCATGAGCTGTGGGAGGTCAGGAAGAACATCATTTATTAAGAAAGGAAAAGATCATTAAAATACAGCAGAGAAAGAATAGATCAAATTGGATGCCAGATGAGACTCTGAAACTTGCTCTTAATCATAGAGTGGCTAAAGCAAATGGTAAAAAAGATGAAATTAAAGAGCTATAGAGAAAATTTCAAAGATGGCTGGAGAAGACAAAGTAAAATACTCCAATGAAATATGCAAAGCATTAGTTAAAAAAACTAAAAAGGAGGACCATGATCACTATATCATAAATGGAAAGAACTAAAGAAAGATATCCAAGCCTCATTTTGAAATATTGAAAGATTCAAGGGGAAAAATATTGGATGATGGAGGAAGCATCAAAGATGAATGGAAAGAATACAGAGAGTAACTGTACCAAAAAAAAATAACTCAGCAAGAGGTAGTGTATGAGCAAAAATCAATGGTACTGAAAGAAGTTTGAGGTGCACTGAAAAGATTCTCAAAAATAAGGATCAGGAATTGGTGCAATACCAACTGAAATGTTTCAGTAAGTTGATGAAGCTCTGGAAGCACTTACCCTGTTTCCTCGAAAATAAGACAGAGTCTTATATTAATTTTTGCTCCCAAAGATGTGCTAGGTCTTATTTTCAGGGGATATCTGATTTTTTTCCATGAAGAAGAATACAGTACACATTTATTGTTTATTGCTTTATAAAAAGAGACCTCGTACTTCCTGTCTGCTCCAGCTGCGCTGCAGCCAACAGTGAGCTGCGCGGCGGTGCCTACCTCTACGGTCCAGAGTCCAGAGTTGCAGTAACTTCGGGGGGGCCTTATTTTCGGTGAGGTCTTATTTTCAGGGGGATGCCTTATATTTCAGCAAAAGGCAAAACTGTAAGTAGGTCTTACTTTTGGGATAGTCTTACTTTCGGGGAAACACGGTACTCACCAATGACTAGAAATTTGGAAGAAACTATGTGGCAACTGGAAGAGATCCATATTTGTACCCATTCCAAAGAAAAGTAACGCAATATCACATTCAAATTATAGAAAAATAGCACTGTTATCACATGTAAGTACAATTTTGCTGAAGATCAGTCAAGAAGGGATTGCAGCAGTACAATGATAGGAATTGCCAGAAGGTCAGTTCTGATTCAAAAGAGGACATGGAACGACTGATATCATTGCTCGTGTCAGATGCATCTTGGCTGAGAGAAAAAAAAACCCACCAGAAATATGTTTATTTGTGTCATTGACTATCCAAAGGCATTAGCCAGTGTCGATCATAAAAAAAACTATGGATAACCTTGAAAAGAATGTGAATTCCAGAACACTTAACCTTGAAAAGAATGTGAATTTCAGAACACTTCATTGTGCTTCTGTGAAATTTGTACATGGAACAAGACTTGGGGAACATACAAGGGACTACTACATGATTTTAAAGTATGAAAGTTATGAATCAGGGTATCCTTTTACCTTACTTATTCAATCTAGTTGCTGAGGATATAATCAGAGAAGCAGGATCATATGATGAAGAATGCAAATGAGGACTGGGGGAAAACTTATTAAACTGTGATATGCAGATGACATAACCTTGTTGCATTAGGTAAATCTGCTGCAAAAGACCCCTTCAGAGTATTGCAAAGGAGCGGTGTACTTTGAGGTCCAAGGTGAGCCTGACCCAAGCCATGACATTCTCCATCGACTCGTAAGCATGTGAAAATTGGACGCTGAATAAGGAAGACCGACGAAGAATTGATGCATTTGAAACGTGGTGCTGGAGAAGAATATTGAAATTACCATAGACTGCGAAAAGGACAGCTCTGTCTGTGTTGGAAGAAAATAGAACAGAGTGCTGCATAGAGCCATGGATGGCAAGACTTCTTCTTACAAACTTTGTACATATAGTCAGGAGAAACCAGTCCCCGGAGGACATCATGCTTGGTAACATGGAAGGGCAGTGAAAAAGAGGAAGGTCCTCAGTGAGATGGATTGACACAGTGCCTACAACAGTGGACTCAGGCACAGGAACAATTCGGAGGATGGCTCAGGACTGTGCAGTGTTTCATTCTGTTGTGTACAGAGTCAATATGGGCCAGAACCAACTCACTTGCAGTTTGACAGCACCAGCCACTCCTCGGGATAAAGCCAAGGTTTTCTATTACCTTTAAGACTTAAGTGTATCAAAACCCATCAGGGTTTGTTCTACACTGACCTATAAGGTCATTATGAGTCAGAATTGATTCAATGGACATAACTTTTCACTTTGAAAAAGGAAATTAAAGCATTCGTTTCAGCTGTCAACTTTTTAAAAAAGTGAGAATTACATGCAGCACATGCTGATGAAGATAAAAAATTGCAATTTTCAGTATAGATTACAACTCAATATTAATAAGACCCAAATCCTCACAACGTAAGGACCCATACGTAACATGATAAATAGAGAATAAGTTGAAGTTGTCAAAGATGCTGTCCTGCATGGATCCACAATCAATGCTCACTGAAAGAGCAGCCAGGGATGAAAATACATGTTTCATTAGGTAAATATGTTGCACAGGACATCTTTATAGTACTGAAAAGCAGGGATGTTACTTGGAGGACCAATGTGTCCATGACCCACTCTATGGTATTTTCAATCGCCTCATATGCATGTGAAAGTTGGATATTGAATAAGAAAGATCAAAGAATTGATTCATTTGAATTGTGGTGCTGGAGAAGAATATTGAAAGTACCAGGGACTATTAAAAGGACAAACCAGCCTGGTGTGTAGCAGTCTGGCGAGAGTGCCCCTTAGGAGTAAGAATGGCAAGACTTCACCTTACACGCTTTAGATACATTCTTAGAATAGACCAGTCTCTGCAGAAGGATATCATGCTTGGTAAACAATAGGAGCATTAAAAAACAGAAAGCCCTCAAGGAGATATGGATTGACACTGTGGCTGCAACAATGGGCTCAGCCACAGGAACAATTGTGACGATGTTGCAGGACTGGGCAGTGTTTAGTTCTCTTGTGTATAGGGTTGCTATATGTCAGAACTGACTCAATGGCACCTAACAACAACAAATAAAAATAATATAATAATAATATCGCAGGAGCCCTGGTGGTATAGGGGGGTTACCTATTATGCTGCTACCCACAAGCTCAGCAGTTTGAAACTACTAGCCATTCTGAGGGAGAAGAGGAGTATTTGAACTTCTGTGAATATGTATACTCTCAGAAATCAACAGTGGCAGTGTCTATATGGGTCAGATTCACCTTGAGAGTAATGAGTTTGAGTTTGAAATAGTATCAAGTTCACCCCTACAAAGCAGAAAAAAAACTTTAAAAGACAGAATCATATCAATTATTTAATATACATCCTCACCTCAAGATTGTTTAAGTGATAAAATATAAATGAAATATAGACAACATAAGCAACATGAATATGTCAGATCTCTTGAGTACATATCTAAATTTACAATCTCATTAGGAAGACTATGAGGGGATACCACTTAAAAACAGGTTTTTTCCCAAAGATATGTGTTTAAACGTTTTTACAAAACAACCTCTCACCTTCAAAGTATGTTCCATTTTACTTAATACATTTGTCAAATCTATGATTTCTTTCTTGGAAACATTTTTCAAACTCATCTCTTTGGATGGCTGATGGCATCGCTCCCCCTTTTTTTATCCACCGCTTCTATGTCATCATCACTCTCCTTTCATGTTCCTGTGAATTCTGGGAAACAAAAAGAAGCTGCACAGAGAGAGGTCAGGTGAGTAAGGTGAATGAGGCAAAAGAAGCTTACTGTTTTCGGGCAAAAACTGGCTCGCTGAGATGGCTGAATGAGTAGAAGCATTGATGTGGTGGCAAAACCACTCCCCTCTCTGCCCTCCCCTCTGCACTCCCATCTCCACAACAATTGGCCTATTTCTTCAGCATATCAAGGTCTTGAAAGACAATGACTGAGAAAAATTTCTAAATTAAGGAGGCTAAAAATATATATGCTAAAAATCCACCAAATGGTTCACAACTAAATAGTGGGAAATGAACTGCTTTGCTTATTAAAAAAAAATCAGTGACAGTAAAATTAAATTGGGCTGTCTATAATTAACGGTACTAACTCACTACTATTGAGTAGATTCCTGCTCTTAGTGGCTTACAGAATAGAGGCATACTGCCTCTGTGGGTGTCTGTGACTGCAAAATGTTTTTAGGAATAGAAAGCCTCATCTTTCCCTTATGGAGTGACTAGTAGTTTGAACCGCTGACCTTGCGATTAGCAACCTTATGCATATCTCACTATATTACCTGGAATGTTTGTATATGACAACCATGCTTGCATCTTCACATTGAACGTGAATGGAGATTAAAGGATAAAGAGACTGAGAGAGCAGATCGGAAGAGAAAGAAACAGAAACAGAGAAATAGAAAATGCAGAAAGAATGATAAATATAAATGGTAAATGGTAACTGTAATAATAAAACAATAATATTTAAGTAAATTGTATACAGTGAGTGTTCATGGCTTCTGCAGATCTGGAGTTATTGGAAAGTAAAATAAAATTCATTG
Source organism: Echinops telfairi (assembly GCF_000313985.2). Taxonomy (NCBI): domain Eukaryota; kingdom Metazoa; phylum Chordata; class Mammalia; order Afrosoricida; family Tenrecidae; genus Echinops; species Echinops telfairi. The sequence continues at coordinate 6,384,769 of NW_022103903.1, forward strand.
CAATACTATGTTTATTATTTTCTTTTTGTACTGGAATGCTATGAAATATGCAGGTAAGGGTATGCGGCAATCACAGAGTAATAGAGACACTAAAGAGGTTGAATATAAAATGTTAAGAGAGATAGGGAGCTAAGTAGTGGAAAATAAGTTGAAACATAAAGTAAAATGTAAACATCAGTTATAAGGGTTTTGGGGGAAGGAAGGTGAGATTTTTTACTTTAATTACTTTCAAAATGATAAAGTAATGAGTGTAAGGAATGCTGCTCTAATGTAGTCAAACTTTAATTTCAGATTGTCTGCTTGGTTACCTACATGATTATGCAACAGAAGAGACCAAAGTAGTCATATGCTCTTGGAAGAGACACTTAGACTAGAATCGATGCCCATATTGTTGCCCAAAGCGCACAGATTTTGGAGCCAGACAGATCTACATTTGAATCCCACTTGTTCAATTTATTTTTCTTTTTTTTGACAAATGTTAGTTTCCCTATTTATAGAGAAGAAAACTGGCTAATTATGTTGTGCTTTGAATTTTAAGATGTGCTTCCAAGAACCCAGAAGGAATTTAAATCTGCAAATTTTAAGAAGGCTAACTGGTTTCATTTAGCTATGTCTTTGCTTGGGTATGATCCATATTGATCTGCATAAAAATCCACTGTGTCCTGAGAAATCCTGATTCAATGAAGATGGAAATGTATCTATGGAGTTGCATGTTTAGTAAGCACCTCAAGAGGACGTATAGATATATATTTTGTTATGAATCACTTTTGAAAGGAGAAGGCACAAGTTATTACATTAAAATACCATTCCTCTAAAATATTAATATTAAATTAATCCTTTCCTAAGGTTAGTTTAGATATTTTTGACTAAGTGAAGAAAAACTAAAAGAAAAAACAAATATCCTTAGTATGTTAGTTTCCTAATCCAGCTTTAAAAAGCATTCAAAAGGGTAATTTTTGAAAATGCAAAAAGTTCTCATAGTTCTTGAAATTCTAATTTCAAATTAGAGATTTGGCTATGATGATTACTTCAGAGGATTTTGAGAGAGAAACTATTCCATAAGTCTTCCCTAGTCTCTGGTAGATGCTAGCAATCCTTGCTACTTTGCTCATAGCAGATGCATTGCCCTTTGTCATCAAATCGCTTCTTTTCTCAGAATGTGCTCTGTTTCCACATCTATTCTTCCCTTGTATAAAACTCTAATCAGAGAAAATTAGGATTAGGACCCACCTGACTCTGGCATAATGTCATAAATTTAACTGATAACATCTGCAAAATAAACAACTTTTTCCAAACAAATTACATACATTGGGGCATAGGTTAGGGATTTAAAATATAGTTTGAGAAGCACCAATAAACTCAAGCAATGCCACTATATCTTCATAATAGCAGAAATCATGCTTAATTAGATGATGCATTTTTGATAGTTTCACGGTTCAGTTATCAAAAGAGAAATATTTTCCAGCAATGATCACCTTTAATTCAATTTCAACAATGATAATACAGACTAGAAACAATGATAGACCTATTGTCCTTCTGAAAATAATCTGAGGTGGACAGTAATTGAAAATTGAAAAATAAATATGGAAATGGAGCAAATGAGTCAATGTGGATCAACGGTTAAGCAGTAGGCTGCTTACTGATAGGTCAGGGGTTCAAACTCACCAGCCACTCTGAGAAAAGACTTGGCTCTCTGCTCCCATAATGGTTAAAACCCAAACCAAACTCACTGTCATCGAGTGAAGCCAACTCCTTTAGGACAGTATAGAACTGCTGCTCTGAGTGTCTGACACTATGATACTCTACAGAAATCGGAAGCCCCATCCATCATTCTCTCACAGAGAGGCTGGTGATTCGGGACTGGTTCTTTTGAACTGCTGACCTTGTAGTTAGCATCCCAATGCTTAATTACTCTGCCAGGATTATACAAATAATTATTTTCAGCAGTAGCATCAGTTATAGTAGCAGAAAATAACATAATGTAGTATTAATACATGATTAGATAGATACAGATACACCTTTGTGTGGTTAGGTGCTTTCGAGTCTGTTCAACTCACAGAGACCCTATGTACAGAATGAAACACTGCCCAGTGCTGGGCCATCCTTCACAATTGTTCTTATGTTTAAGCCCATACCTTTTTCTTTCTTTTTTAATTCAACTTATATTCCATGGCTGATTTACTATATAGAAAAACTCTTAAAATCATGTTCTAGAATAACATGTAGCCATCCAGTTTGTGTTTTATTGGATAATTTAATAATATGTGAAAGGCTTATAAAATAATTTTAGGACAAAAATAATGAAAAATATACGCATAGTATATATTTTTATGGCATTATACATATGCGTAACAGTGCTATCAACTGGTATTTTGGGTTAGAAAAACTGTAACTCTTTTTTCAACAGTTTGATTGGCACATCATTTGCATATCATACAATTGAATAGTTCAAATCATTCAATCACATCAAGGGGGAATTGTACAATCACAACCACATCCATCCTGGTGTATTCCCTTCCCCATGGTTGAGTCATCCCCCAAATGAGCTGTGCAATCATGATCCGCTCCAGTGCTCCCTGCCCCCTCCTGCTTTCAGGATTTACTCCTGAACTCCCCTGCCCCTCCCTCATACCCACCCCCTTCCTTTATATTCCCTGTAACACCTTGCATCAGCTTTATCATTGTACATCCACTCCTCCTGTGCTTCTCAGTTGGGAAACCCCACAAAAAAAACAATGAAAAACAAATCACACTAAGGTGGTAAGAATAAGATCATATTAATATAAAGACAAAAATACAAATAATGTGTCACTGAGAGAAGGCCTCCGTCAACATTCAGAAAGCCAGGGAAGAATGTCTGTCATGGGATAGCGAAGAGATGCTTGCACCAAGTACAAATTCAGATTGTGTCTATAGGGAGGCCAACTGGCCAAGTATTGAATTTGACTCAGCAAAATCAAGATTACAATGGTCTCTGTCTGCTAGTATGGATGATCAATACTCTTGCCTTTGGCTAGTGGATCTGCCAGAGGTTCGGTCTGACCATAGTGTTCATGATTTTAGCTATAACACTTTTCTCTTCACCATATTTGAGTGTTGTAATTGGATGACAGTGTGTCATTGGATGACACACGCTGGGGTGCTTCTTCTGTGTGGACTTAGTTAATTCCTCACTTAGATGTCTGCTTGTTAAAATGCAAGCCGTTAGAAACTCAGTCACTATCTTGCTTGCTAGCTGGCCACCATCTACTTTCTTCACCACACTTTGCTGTTGCACCTTATCTTCAGTGATCATTCCATGAAGGTAAATATCGAGCAGGACTATGATGTAAGGACTAATTATTCTTAAAGTGGAGCTAAGATTTAGTGAGAGCCCAGAACTCATTCCTGGATCTCTTTTTTTAAAATTAATTTGCTGTAACTTTGGCATTAATACAGATGTTATAGCATTCCATAGTTTAATCATATCAAACATAATTGTGCAATTACTTACATTATCAGTTTCCAAACATACTTTTCTTTCCCCCTGTAGGCTCAAGATCTCTGGGTTTTATTTACCGAAAAACAGGGAAACAAATATCACCTCTTAAGAGGGATGACCCCCCCCAACCCCC
>NW_022103903.1:6388482-6390109 GCF_000313985.2 Echinops telfairi
CACACCTTTGAGATACACCCTAATAAACATAAGCACAAGCAAAATATAGCAGAATAGCCATTACAGGATTTCCAGAATAGTATGAATCTTAATGGTACATACATGGTATTGATGTAGCAAGATTTTGTTTTTACTCCAACCAACAGTACATCACTTCTGGCACAGATGTGCTCTGCTTCCTCAGACACCATGTGTTTTCTGTCTTAACTCCTCAGGTTACAAGTCTGTTTGAAGTAGAGTCCAGTTCACCCAGGGGGATTCCCATATGGGATCTCACCAATATAGCTACTAGAGCATGCTGTGCATCCCAATATAGCTACTAGAGCATGCTGAGTTTAAGTGCCTCAGTGATTTTAGGTACCTTTGACTTTGCATTGAAATCTGTTAAGTTTCCTAAAAAATTCTATAATTGTGAGTTTTGTCTGTGTGCCATGATGTGTCCATTGCAATAAATTATCTAACCCAACTTAGACACAGAGGGCACTGGTGTCAGAATTGGTTAGACATTTGGAGGGCAGAGGAACATCCTAGCCATGCCTCATAGGAATAGGCCTTAGGCTGATGTGATAATTCTCTTTCCCCATTGGGAATTCAGAGGAGGTCCGCTGTCACCTTCCCACCTGCATTCTTACAGCAAGAACACCAGATTACATCCTTATTTTTTATAGTGCTACTGCTATATTTCATCACTACTTTCATTCTAACCAATCCACACATTACCATACAATCAGTTTAAGTCTTAATTCCCCCATCTTTTTAAATAATGCATTAGGAGCAAATGCCACTATTGTAAACATGGCAGAGAATACTAAAACTTTATGAAACAGTCCAAGTTGACATGCAAAGTCCGAATGCTTGCGCTGATGATGGTGTCCTAGCTTAATTTGACTAGGGGAAATGCCTTTTCAGCACAGTTGTCTAACTAAATTAATATTCTTTTTTACATAATAGCAAAGTAATGTATTATGGAAGAGCATGGTGGTTCTACTTCATGATGACGTTTTTTAAGTCCCAAGTTTTTAGATAAAATGATTTTTATTTTTATAAATGTTAACTCCATGAAACTCCAGCCTTTTTCTAAGCCAATCTTTTTTCCAGATGCCACTAATAGTGCTGATATATTCAATGCACTTTAAAGACATAGGTCAACTTCATGTTAAAATGTTCTAATATGTGATATTTATTTTGAAAAAAAGTAAGAAAAAATGTATATCCACTTAAATTGTCTCCAATTTTATTTGTTTGGGGTGAGTTAGGATGAGTTAGTTAAACTTTGGATTAAGTAATTATTACTCTATCATAAATAGTAAAAATAAAACATTTTGTGATTGATTATTAATTATTACTAATTTTCTTTCATTTAGATATTGTATTTGTCTGTTATAATCTTTGATCAATTATTATAATTATTTGTTAATGATGCATTTGTAATTTTACATCATAGATCATGACATTTTATCACACTGTAGTTTAAAATATAGATGTATGTGCATATATTTATAGGTTTTGTATTAAGGTAGCAGATGGACATTGCGCCTCCACTCAAGTACTCTCTCAATGCAAGAATACTTTCTTCTATTAAATTGGCATTCTATGATGCTCACCTTACTGACACAACCACTGAAGA
>NW_022103903.1:6391996-6398509 GCF_000313985.2 Echinops telfairi
AAGGGTGCATGGGGGAGAGGTGAGGAGGAAGGGAAGGGGAGGGGAAAAAAGGAAAATGAGATGATTCCGGGAACCCAAAAGGAAAGCAAATTTTGGGAATAATGAGGGCAACAAATGTATAGATGTGCTTTACACAATTGATCTATGTATTGCGATGAATTGTATGAGCCCCAATAAATTGATTTAAAAAAACCAAAATCAAAAAACAATTGATGTATGTATGGATTATGATAAGAGTTGTATGAGCCCCTAATAAAACTATTAAAAAAAGAAATGTGAATCTGGTATATACAGTATTATATATTTTAAAAGTCAATTTAATTAAACTTTATTAAATGAAATAAAAAATAGAGCATTTAAAAGTAATTGTATAACAATATATATAATTGTCATATTTAGTTTGATACCTTAGGTTTAATACAATATACCCTTTCCCTCTTAAAACTAAGCTAAAAAATGTGCTATTTTTATGATTTTCTAATTAAATATGAATTTTAACCCCTATCTGTAAAGTGCTATGTTTTAAATTATTGATTTATAGGCAGGGAAACTAGCTTTCACTGTTTCTGCACTGGTAAATAAATTGCCTTATTTCTCATTTTCTCCTACTTTGACTTTGTAGTCATGCCCTCATTACCATATTCAATTAATTAGTGCACAAAGGTAATATTCTAGTGCTTATAACTCATGTAGTTGCATTATTGAGTCCAAATAAATAGGGCAGGCTCTTAATGCAAGGTGAACATTCAAAGACTAGAGGGAACTAAGCAAACTATTTCACACCTGTGTGAAAATACCAACACTAAAAATTCATTGCTTGACCAAGAGAACTTTCTAAAGAAGAGAAAGAAATAGATACAGATGAAAACCATATGCCAAAAGAGTATATTGCCATTAAGAACACAGGAAATACAGTAAAATCAGTGCTGTTGTTTTTTGTCGGTGACTTGTGTTTCTCAACTTGATCTGATTGACTAGGAATAGAATACATTATTTTTTTTAGAAACGTGCATTCTCACATTCTAAGAGAAATACCAAATATTATTTTAGCTTATAATATTAGCAGCTATTACATTTGCACACCAGCAGCAAAAGACATTTCAATTCGTGGTATTTTACATGCACTAAAATTGTTCTTAATTTCTTATTGTGTTAATAAACTGGAGAATCTGCAGCTCTTTGTTGAAGGAAGGAACAATTGTTTTATGCATGTGTATGCATACATAACAGTAGCTCCGATGGCATAGTGCACTACATTTTGGGCTGCAAAGCACAAGGTCAGCTTTTTGAACCTTCCAGCCACTCCCCAGGGAAAAGGTGAGGTTTCTATAGTCTGAAGAGCCCACAGGGACAATGTGGTTTGACTAGAAGGCAATGAAGTGTATGTATGCACATTTGTAATGCACACACATTTAAATCTATATGTAATTTTATAATATGTATCACATGTGTAGTATCTATTAGAAATATATTGTGACCGTTGGTACATCATAAATATATATATTTTTCTACCTTAACAAGCGTTCTTTTAGCATACAATTTGGAAATGATGGACCATGTTGCCTTTTGAAAACTTGCTTTACCAAGTTCATTCTTTTTTTTTTACTATCTTAAAAGTAACATGTAAAAGTTCACCTTGTGTCTCATTTTAAATATAACCAAATCTCATTATCTCTAGCAGAGACTCGTAATCCCCCTAACATTATCAGGAGCAGGATGAGCAGCACAGTCTCAGTTCCAGGCATGCAGATTACTCACTTCTCCTATGATCAACTGTCCAACACCTTTCCTACAATGCCACTTATTGGAATACATTCCTTTATGGTGAATCCAATAATAATAATACAGCTTCAAATAGTAGAAGTATTTCAAATGGTTCCTCACTGCATGGTATTATAAAATTGCTGCCTCCCTCATACTGTATCCAATCTAAAATGGAAAAGCAGACAGGAGAGATTACTCAAGAACCAATCTTCCTGGTCTCTCCTGGACTTTTGCATTTTTCTCCTAATCCCCCTTGCTGTTTCTATCCTGGCATCTGGAGTGAGGATTTTCACCAGCAGAATTCAGTTGGTTTCAAGATGCTTACTTTCACATGCAAAGGCTATAATGGAGCAAAAAAATGTCAAAGACAATTTAAATGTAAAGTGAATTGTAAAGGGAGCAAAACTTAAGCTCCACCGGTTGATATTTAGGAGGGACACTGTGAAGTTTCTCTTCCTAAACATGTTGCCTTTTGAAAACTTGCTTTACCAAGTTCATTCTTACTCTTTGTCATAACCATGCTTTTCCTTTTGTCTCTATGATTTCCTCTTTCTTTATATACCTTGTAGTTCCTAAAATGTTCACTTTATCTGGTCCTGGAAAAATACTAAAGTCCTTAACATTAGTCTTTCTTTTAGTTATTGAAAATAATTGCCCTTTGAAATTAAGTACCAACAAATTAGTTCATTTGGCTCACATTATAGATAACTCAAGATACTAAAAGTTAAATTCTCCTACCTGGACCAGTTTTATAGAACATTCCTGCTCATCACAAAGCAAGTAATTTCATTCTGGATGAATCCCTTTACTGAGTTTAGTTACATTATATGCGTAGGCCCTGTGTAAAATATAAATCAACACTTTTTTTTTTCTTTTGACACGCATTCAGCAATTCTGTATCATTAAAACATAGTGAAGCTGTTGCAATAGCCAGACCATTTAAGTCTCTTGAAGTGGGAAATCTTTTTGAATTATTTCTATATTCCTAATTACTTAAAGCAATGTTGTAAAAATGACTCACTCTGTTGTTGGTGGTTATTTTTTTATTATAACTGAATTCAAATTTTAATTTCTCCACAATTTAGTGTAAGGTTTGGGAAAATACTGATTTTCAGTTGATCTAAAAAATTGTCTAATGTAATTAAAATAGACTCAACTATTATAATATGGCTATATTAATTTACATTAATAATTTATTCTTAGAAATTCAATGTTAAAGAGTTTTAATGACTGTTATTTTATTGAATTAATATATAATAATTAGAAATGCATTATGAAATTGTTAGGTAGCTAGAAACAGGGGCCAAGGGTGTCTAAGGGGCATGCTACAATTCAGGCTGCCGAGTCAGGTGGGTGGTACAACTGGGTGGGCCCAAACTAGGCCAGGTGGGCTTAACTCAGCCAATGGGGTCAACCAATATGTTTGACCACACCAAAGGCCCCAAATCAAATACCAGAACATGGAAACCTGTCTCTTCCACTGCTTCTCTGTCTTCTGCTTGGCTGTGCTGCCTCTCTCTCTGGTCTCAGGCCCCCACGTGTGGATGTGCAGTCCTGCAAGGTTGCCCATCTTCTGTGGCCGTAAACCTGAAACTTCTTCCATCCTTTACATAAAAACCCTTGGATAACAAACCAGGTTTCGGCATGAATTCTTTCTCATGCGAGGCCAAGAACTGAGGTATTTCCCACCCAAGAAACCTAACATTCCACTGAAGAATATTTTCTAAATGCTATATAGTTTTAAATTTTTACTGAAACAACAGTCCCCTCACTACTAAGGAGGAGGGTAGGATCTCTGGTGGTACATTATAGAGAGTTACCAACAATGGAATAAAAACACTCTTGATACCTGAAAATACTGTATAATCACTGAAACTTGTGTATAAAATTCAGTGTTTATATGTAAAACCAAACCCAAACAGAAATTTTAAAAAGTGAGGCTGTAACTTGGCATGACTTAGATACACATTTAGGTATGATTCATTATTCAATTACTGTAAAAGTGCAGTACATTTCCAGCATGTTGTACTAAATATAATCTTTTAGTAGAAAACAGTATCTGGCATAGGAGACATGTTTTCCTATTTAAAATTAGAGTAAAGAAAGCCAGATCTGGGTAGTTCTCTTCTTGATCATTCATAACTGATAATGATGTAAATTTTAAATAGACAGTTAAATCTCAAAACTGCCTATGTATAATTTAATTATTTAGTACTTAAATGCTCAAATGAATAGAAGAAATCTCAGTACAAAGTATGAAAGGAGCTCTTTATAAAATAGCAATATGTGTTTCCAAGTGCTTACATCTTTCATATACACTAGGATAAATAAGGAGGTAAGGTAGAAACTTCCTCTCCCTGTTATGTTTTAATTTAAAATATTGGAGAAGAGCCTGAGGAAATTTGGTAAGAATGTCTTGCTATATTTCTTTCTTTGTATCAACTTGTAAAAGTGACATTGTGTTGTGTACCAGAACTGATCTTGTTTTCAAAAATATGCTACAGTGTTATGTTCCCTCAGGACGAGCCATCCCTTTTCCTCCTTGAATAGCCTGCATAAATAGAGCTTTCTGGCACATGCATCCAATTGAAAAAAATTAATAACTGCTCTCAACTGCACAGTAACAATGAATTTTTCTAAATTCATTACTCCATTAATACTACCATGTTTCTTCTTCACTAGGATGACAATAAGTCATTTAGGATTATAGCCTTCATGTGGATGACAACTCAATGTAAAGAGAACCCATATCCTCAAAACTAGCCCAAAGGTTCCCTCATGATAATTGGAGAATAGATAGAAGTTGACAGGATTTTGTCTCGCTTGAATGCACAATCAGTCCTTGTGGAAGCAGCAGTCATGAGATCAAGGAAAACATTGCATTGGAGAAATCATTGAACACAACCTCTTTAAAGTGTTGAAAAACAATGATGTTACTTTGAGGACTAAGGTGCACCTGATCCAAAGAACAAATGAATCTGTCTTGGATGTAGTACAATCAGAATGGTCCATGGAGGCAAGGATGGTGAGCCTTTGTCTCAAGTGCTTTGGAAATATTGTCGAGAGACACCAGTTCCTGGAGAAGAACATCATACTTGGTAAACTAGAGAGACAGTGAAAAAGAGGAAGACCTTTGATGAGAAGGATTGACACAGTGGCTCAAATGGTAGAACACTTTTGAAAATGGTGAAAGATGCAGCAGTGTTTCATTCGGTTGGACATAGAGTCACGATGAATCAGAATCGACTCGATGGCATCGGACACAATAGCACGTGCATTTAGAAGGGTTTGTGAAAGTGACCAATTGTCTCTGCATTACTAGTAACATTGACAGATTTTTAAATTTATTATTAGAAAATTATCATAAACACTTCACTAGTGTCAATTTGGTCTGAAATACTCATGTAAGTCAAATGCACTTAAGCTCTTACTTTCTAGTGTATATACACACAAGCATTTAAAACAGCTTAGTTTTTACAGATTTGATTACCTTATAAAATGCCTAGTTAACATTTCCTCCTTTTACTTGTGCTTTCTCATTCTGATAATTCAGCTTCCATATATGCATTGTTATCTGGTCCATTCTAATTCAAAAATACACTTTTTAATGTTTTAATTCAGTACACAGTCTACATCAATTTCATTGTGGTAGTTAGATAATCTGCTGTCAATTTGAGAGGATTATGAGTGAAAGGGTGGTGTCTGGCCTGTCAATCAAGAGATAACCAATGAGGCCTCTGTGTGGGCATGGTCTTCTCCTGAGAATTCTGGGAACTCCTGTATTTCTTCCTTGGAGGCAGGAGATACTTCTCTCTCTCTGCTCACTTCCTGAAAGATGCTCTACTGACAAGATACATTTCCCTATATCCTGGGAGCTGGAGAAGCCACATGGAACTACCCTGGTGCAACCAGACATCTGAAGCCAGAGAAGTCACATAGAGACCCCTTCCAGTGCTAAGATGCTTACAATGCCACTGGATCCAAAACACTTCCAATCCACTGGCCTGTGATCCTCCTGCATTCAGCATCATTGCATTTATTTCGTGAGTCTGAAGAGGCCTTTATGGATTAGTATTGGATATATGGGCTAATATTGGGCTTATGGACTTGATCTGGACTGGGCTGGGAGGTTTTCTCAATATTCAATTGCTCTTGTATATAAACCTCTTCCTTATATACATATAAATGTCCATGAATTTGATTCTCTAGTCTACCCAGACTAACACATGCATTAAAAAGAAAATTAAATCTGGACAATAATATACTTTTATTCTGAAAAGACACTTTAGAATTCCTTCATGTTGTCAACAAATTTTACACAAATGTTTCAGTAAAATCATTAGTGAAACTATTGGGAAGAGAAAAGTAGTCAAATCAACATATAATTTAGAAAAAAAATGACCAAATCAAATTCACTGATATCAAGTCAATTCTGACTGTATTCCAGACAGATTAACTAAAACTCTGCATCTGAAAAATTCCTTTCCTTCTTCTACCAAGAGATGCCATAAGTAATGGGATAACTATTGGCAGGATTAGGGGAAGGGGAAATTGTAAAGTGGGTGAAGTTTTACAACAATATTCCCTAATTATTTGGAGGGAAGTTGTGTTAGCCAGGGTTCTCTAGAGAGATAAAACCAAATTCCTGATAGTTTAACATATTTATTTATAAAGATAATTAGATATATAATGAGAAATGAACTGTTAAATCATATACAGATAAATATACAATACAAGAAATAAACAGTT
>NW_022103903.1:6400024-6446293 GCF_000313985.2 Echinops telfairi
TCCACATTTCAGGGATCCAATATGGGGGTTCTGCCAGTTACTAAGTATGTCTATTCCAATGATGCATTCTGGAACTGGGGAAATAACCACATGATGGGTCTGGGGGCCCATTGGACCCACAGTGAGGCGTACCTGAGCTAATACCCCATTGATAACTTGACCTCCATAAGCCCCCACTCTAATTGGTGGGCCTTCGAAACACTTTGGGTCTCCTGGAACTAGTGTCAGTTCCGAGCCAGTGTCCAGTAATCCCCGAAAAGCTTGAGGAGGTCCTGGTCCCGAAGGAAGGAACTCTCCCACCACCCATTATTTCCGCTAGACCTGTCACTAAAATTAAGTCTCAGAAAGCTCCAAAAGGTGAGGTTGAGCTGATTACCCAAGAAAAGTCTCTGCATCAGGTTCAGGCTGCCGTGCAAGCTGCTTTGCCACTGGGACCATATGATCCAGCTGACCCGATGGTGCTAGAGGTGTCAGTTGTAGATAGAGATGCAGTGTGGAGTCTTTGGCAGACCCCTATTGGTGAATCACAGTGTAGACATTGGGATTTTGGAGTAAAATCTTGCCATCCTCTGCAGACAACTACTCACCCTTTGAAAAACAGCTATAAACTATCTCAGAAGCATATGGTAATTTTACTGATATTGTCATAAATTTAGCTAATGACTTAAATGAGTATAGACCACCTATGAACATTGAGTTGAAATCTTGAAGGATTGTGTAGGCAAAATATTGAATGATGTAGGAAGCATCAAAAAAAGAAAGAAAGAAAGAATGAAAGAATGACAAAGAATGCACTGAAACCCTGTACCAAAAAGAACTAGTTAACATTCCACCAGTTCAGAAGGCAGTATATGAGCAAGTACCTATAGTGTTGAAGAAAGAACATGAACTGCATTGAATGCATTAGGCAAAAGTAAGGCTCAAGGAATTGATGGAGTAACTATGAAATAATTCAGCAAGCTGAAGAACTACTGGAAGTATTCACTTGTCGATGCCAGGAAACTTGGAAGAAAGCTACTAGGCCAACAGACAGAAAGAGATCCATATCTGCGCCCATTCCAAAGAAAGGTGATACAACAGAATGCTCAACCTATAGAAAGATATCATTGATATCTCATGCAAGTAAAATTTTGCTTAAGATCATTTTTTGAGGAGTACATTGAGAGGGAACTGCCAGATGTTCAGGGCAGATTCAGAAGAGGATGTGCAACAAGGGATATGGCTAAAAGCAGAGAATACCAGAAAGATGTTTACTTGTGTTTTCTCGATCATGCAAAGGTATTAGACTCTGTGTACCATAACAAACCCTGGATAATACTGAGAAAAATTATAATTACAGAACATTATATGTCTTCATGAGGAACTTGTGCATTGACAGGAGTCAGTTGTGAAAATAGAACACAGGGATCCTGCCTGGATTAAAATCAGGAAATGGGTGCATCAGGGTTGTATCTGTTCACAACACTTGTTAAATCTGTGTACTGAGAAAACTATCAGAGAAACTGGATTATGTGAAGAAGAGCGTGGCATCAGGATTGGAGGAAGACTCATTAACAGCCTCTGATATGCAGATGACACAACCTTGCTTCCTGAAAGTGAGGACGAATGGAAGCACATGCTGATGAAGATCAAGGATCTCAGCCTTTGATATGGACTACAATTCAATGTAAAGATGTAAATCAAAATCTTCACAACGGGATCCATGTGTAACATCATTTTAAATGGAGAAGAGGTTGATGTTGTCAAGTATTTTGTCTTGTTTGGATCCACAATCCATGTTCAGGGAAGTAACAGTCAAGACATGAAAAATTGTATGGCATTAGGTTAACATGCTGCACAAGATTTCTTTAGCATTTTGAAGAGCTAGAATGTTTCTTTGAGAACTATGGTGCACTTGAGCCAAGCCATGGTATTCTCCATTGCATCAAGTGCATGTGACAGTTGGACATTGAATAAGGAAGATGGTAGAAGCATAGATGCATTTGAATTGCAGTACTGGCAAAGGCTATTGAAAGTACCATGGACCACAAAAAGGACAAACTGATCAGAAAGGCCAGAGTGTTCCTTAGAGGCCTGGATGGCAAGACTTCTTACATACTTTGAACATATTATCAGGAGATCCTAGTCCCTGGACAAGGACTTTGTGTTAGTTTGGGTAGAAACAAATTCATAGACACTCAGATGTGTATAAGAAAGGGGTTTATTTACATTCCTCGCTTTACAAAAACACTCTTCTTGCCTTGGTTTGCTTGGCAAAAAAACCAAAGAATATTTTGATAATGATCTCAACTTTATCCCAATTTGTTTATTATCATGGTTCCCAATTTGTAATTCAGCTTTCTATAGTACACATATGGTAAGAATTCTCACACAAAATGTCAGTCTCCTACAATAATTTTAGTAATAATATTAAATTTTACAAAGACTTAACCAAATTGTAGAACATCTACTGTATGCTGAACAATTCGATAAATAAATTTCAATTAAGTAGATTATGGAACACTATACACAGAATCTTACTAACTTGTGCATTTGATTAAAGGTTCTTTTCAAAATCATGTAACTGCTAAGTAACAGAAGTAGAATTCAAACCCACTGTTTTCTGTTCTCAAACTTATATAGGAGGAAATATTAAATTTAGTCATTATATTTGTGTTTGACATATAGTTTTAAAGTTAAATAAAATACAGGGTTTAAGTTTTAAAATGTTGAAAATAAATGCATTGCTTTACATTAAAAATTTTTAAAAATGACACAATATTAAGTAATTTGTTTCATGAGAGATGACAATAGAATTCCAATTTCTCTTATTAAACTAGCAACTTCTTCTTGTCTTCTTTAATTTAGAAAGGGTTTCTGTAAAAACTGGCCAAGCTGTTCTAACAGACCTGACACCATTTTGACAAGAAAGAACAGCATGCCCAGAAGCATTAGAGAGCAAGACTTCCCAAAGATCATGTGTACTTTGACCATCTGTGAGATTTAGGAACATCAAATCTAACAAAAGTGATTATTTTGCAGATTTTCAATGGTTTACATCTTTGTAAAGTTGAATATTATTTTACTAAATTAATTGATCTCAAATGTCTTTGCAAAACAAATTTCTGAATATAGGTTTTTATTTTCCTAGTAGAATTGGACCAATTGATATTAATATCAGTGGATATATTCAACAAATATTTTTGTAAAGCCAATTTTAAAATATAAGATTGGTCTTTCCCAGTATTTTTCAGTGTGATTTTCTAAAATTCTAGTTAGAAAGTATAATATAGAGTAAGCTCACAATTAAGAAATCTCAATTTTTAGGAGTTACATTTGTATGTTAAAATAATAACAGTGCTCAAAAAAATTAAAAATGGAAATATCACTGAAACATAAATAATTATATTTTATATCAATGATATAATGATAAAAGTAAAATGGTGGGAATGGTCTTAAATACACTTGCACTATTTGATGTATTGCTATGACTCAATTTCTGTGGTTTGCAGTAAGGACTACCTTAGAGAAGTTCTGAAAAGAATTCCTAAATCTGCTTGCGAGATTATTTCTAGTAAGAACAGCTCTCAGCGAATAGTAAACCATATCAGAAAAGAGACTTACTATCGTTTCATAAGCTATATTGAAACACTCTGGCTCACTGCTTGGCTATATAATCCTCTTTCACCTGCATATCAAGGATATCCTACTTCCCACAGAAGTATGTGGATTAATACAAAACTCATTAGTAGTATCTTCTATATGCTTCCTTGTTCCAAAAAGTTCAATTAGAGATATATTTTTTGTTAGTACTTAGAACCTTTCCAAAAAGCATATAGGTAGCAGCAATCTTAGAGATAAGAAAACTAATTCAAAGGGATTAAAACTTTACCAATATGATGTCAAATATTTGCCTGAAGAGTGAAAAGTCAAAAAGTCTAGTTGGTTGTTTTGTTGAGTCAGCACTAACAGGCAGTAGACGAGCAAGTCCTCAATTGAACAAAAATAAAAATAAAACACCTTTTCTTGATTAACCCTATCTTAAATCATAGTACCATCCAAATGAAAGCAATCACCAGAATATAAAATATTAGAAATGATAGGGTCTTCAGAGATTATCAACTCCTTAATATAAAGAAAAAAGCCAAGAAAGAAATTACAGAGTTTACTTGGAAGCAGATTGGGGATTTCAACCACCTGGTATATGACACACTTACATAACATTAAGTCAAGTGAATGTTTCACTCAACATACATTTCTTCAAATTTGCTACAAAGGTTTTACTCACTATGAAAGATCTTTCTTATCTGGAATTTTATAAAAACAATATTTATATTCGGAGACATCGATTATTGTTTCTATTTAAGTTATTTCGTGCCATCTTTCCTTGGGCTTATATCTTTGGGTTAAAATATAAATAGCTCAAGAGCTAAATCTCTTAAGACTATTTTTATATATTCTATTAGGCTAGTCTGGAAGCACCGCATTTTAGAGCTTAGAATCTTCTCAAATTACTCTCCATTTTTGTTAATTGGTATCTTTGTTCATTTAACACTGAGTGTCTTTGCAACATGCAAAGAATAGCTCTCAAGATAAATTCCAGACTTTCACATATCTGTGTATTAAACATGTTCATTGATATTGGATTGATTTTTTTCCCATTTATTTCTGCCTCTCTTTACTGATAAAAAAAGAGAAGTTTAATAACAATTTTACTTGATATCATTCAACCTTTCAATATTACATCCATTGCTTTTCATGCCTGAATTTTACAACTGGTAAACTAAAACTTACGCTTTAGTTCTAAAATCATCCAGGTTATTAGAATACATGTAAAATTGCTATTTTATTTCATTAAGAGATTAACATTGTACTTTAATTAAAACTTAAGTTAAATCATTCTAGGAAAGTAGGTATATAATTTTTCATATTTTGGATATAATTATACATATTGATATATTATTTGGTTCATATATTTAATATAAATTTTATGGTTAACTAAAAGTTACATCATGTTTTCAATGACATGCTATACATATACAATTAGCTGCTATTTCCAAATTCAGAAAATGTTATTTATCTTCATGCAATTTAATTTTATTATATAGTTACCATTGCTTCTGATTAGCTATGACATTTTTGGTTATTGATTCAGATATCAATCATCAATCTATTCTTCCTACTTTTGATGAACATAATTCAAAAATTTATGTGCTTTGTAGTCTTTAGTGCCTGGAAAATAAAATATTTTTAAGGAAAAGCCAAAGTCACAGGCATGAATTAAGACATGAAAACTTCCCTCTCAATAGACAGAGTGGATTTATATACTACAGCCTCTGTCCCACTCAGAAAGGTAATGGATAGAAGCAGTTTTCTCTTTTCCTCTTAGAGTGAGTTCTATGATTCTGTTGTCCATTAGATTCTGAATTTTTAAAAATTATTCAGTGTTTAGCCATGAAATTAAATTTGTTCATTTACAATGAAACTTTGGGTCATTCATATGCCTCCAATAACCAATTGCTTATAGATTTTTCATATTTGCTCTTTTCTGTCTCAAATAGTTCAGTTAACAAAGCATGGTTTTGGTTCACTTTGCCTTTATCACCACTATTCCAAAAGATTTAAAATAGTATGACATGTTTACAATTATCATCTAGTTTCAATTTTCACATTTTCCCTTCTATTTCTGATCTCTCATTTCTCTACACTTTTTATAAAACAGATTGTATTAATATATCACTCTTCCTGGTTTTATACATATTTATATACATATATGTTTACTGAAATATAAGTATAAATAATTCTGTTTTTCAACATCTTATACTCTTCAATTTCAGATAGTTCAGACTCATGTGTTTTAGGGATTCTTACTTTTTCTTGAATTTATTTTGTGTTTATTTAATGTGTAATTGACTTCAACTCATAGCAAAATTATAAACCACAGAAAAATGCATTGTCTTATCCTGCTTCAGCTTTTCAATGGCCAGCATTTTCAAATCCATCATTAAACTATTATGCCATGCCTTCACACCAAGAATCTCTCATGCCGTTGTTGGTGCTGTGCTTCACCAATAAAATGCCTTTTCCTAGGGATTAAATTCTCCTGATGATTTGTTCAAAGCAAACAAATTGGAAAATGTTCCATTGTCATCCATAGGATACTTTTCATAGGTGAATTTTTAAAAATAGATCTTTTGAAAGTAGGCCTTTCTTTCTGGTCTGTCTTTGTCTGAATATCTCGCCAATACCTGTCAATCATAGGTGATACTTCTAAAATGTGAAATACTGGTATATAGATAAGAGTATCATCCATCAAAATGTCATCACAGTATGACAAACTGACATATGGTATTGGTTTGAATATATAATACAATTTGGTAATGTAAACAATAGCTGCGGCTTGTTTCTGTGTGCCAAGTATGAATTACAAACATCTTTCAGTATGCCATTTATGTACATACCATACAGTATGAATAACTAATCAAAGCCTGACTTGTATTTTCTTAATTTTATCCTCATTTTATAAATGCCTCAGAAGCCATCTTATCTTAATTTTCCCGAGATTCACAAGAGATATTGCTTTTCTTTCTGTTGTCTCATTTTTAGGAATGAATTTAATTAAAGGATGTAGTACAATCATTTTATTGCGACCAAATTATCAATGTACACACCAATTAACTCAAGCTTCTGAGAACAAAAGAAACTCATCTCAAGCATTCAGGAGGATAATTTATCACTACTAGTTTTTCCCTCTCTAAGGCTCCCCGTCACCGCCCCCCCTCCCCCTACTAACTGCTCCACAAGGTCAACAGGGTTGCTGAGACAGCATTTAGTGATCGCTCCACAGCAGTGTCAAGCAGTTAGCAACAGCTGCACTGCTTGCTGTCGGTAGGACCTGGATGTAGCTAGCGGGTAAACGCAGGCCTTGCAGTATCAAGAGGAGAAGCTATGCACAAAAAGGGGGGTGTCTCAACATGACGGATGGAGACAGTGACTGTATTAATGACCTCAAGCATAGGAGCAATTGTGAGGATGGCTCTGGGCCAGCCAATGTTTCCCTCTCTTGTGTATAGGGTCACTGTGGGTCAGAACCAACTTGAGTTGGTTCCCCTGCATGATGGCTCCAAATGTTACAGTCTAGAACTGAGCTCCCCAGGATTTTCCTGGCTGTAATCATTACAGAAGTTAATTGTTGGTGTCCTTGAGAGGGTTTGAACTCTAAGCATTTAGTTAACAGAAAAGCACAAAATTTGTACTAAGCAGGTACCTCAAATCTTGGTACTCATTAAATTTATTTTTATTTATATATTCATTTTTTAAACCAGAGGCTATGAGGCATGTAGATCTAATTTGTTCATTTTTTTAATAACCCTGAGAAAGATTTAGTACACAATTTCACCAATGTTTCAATTTAGGTAAGATTTATAGCACATCAAAATCTAGTGTGAAATAAGGGTCCTGTTTTGCTTCCTGCCCATCTTGGCAGCATTGATAGCAGAATGTTCCTGCTGTTTCTATATAATATCAATAAGTGTTCCCCAAGAAAAGGCGAGAGGGGTTCACTTTGGAAACAAATGTGTCCAGTTAATTATCACAATTCCCTTTGAGAAGTTTTATCAAAGTCTTACTTTATGATCAGTGGACATGGAAAAAGGAAAATGCATGCTGTGTTTCCCTAATACATTTTACCATGAGGCTACTGCTAGCCTACTAAATACTGTCCTAGAGCAAAGGGGCATATGCTTTCTGTTATGGAATGAAATTGATGTTTTATCCTTTGAAAATTATGGAGGCATGACACATCTTGAAAAGAAACATAAACTTAAATTTTAAATATAAAATGTATCCTAAATTTAAAATGTTATAAATGGAAGCAAGCAATGAAGAAAGTTATTGTTGTAATATTTCAATTTTTAATTTAGATTGTGAAAGTGGCATAGAAGCAATTTCTGATATTTGTGTGTGAAGATAGGTAACACAACAATAATGAAAAAATGAATGGATTGTTTGAGTAGATATCTATTTTATTATTCTACATTGGTCAAAATTAACTAGACAAAAGAAAAATGAAATACTTCAGATATAGAAAATAGATAATTAACATAAAGTTAGATCTAAAATCTAAAGTTGGTACAGAAAAATATGCCCTTCAGTTTAGTTTTGTCAAAATATATCATGTTTTGCTAAATAAATTTGATAGACTACTATAGGTGAGCAGAAAATAACATAATAAAAGGTAATATAATTTAGAAAACTTAAGTAACATAGAATACGGATCTTGACTGCCATTGAACACTGAACCCTGAGAGAATAGGACTGGTTACGACCTTGGTCTTGAGGTCAGGCCTAGTGAACATCATGTAAATAACCTGACACAGAATGGTAGCATGAAATCAATTGGAAAGAAACTATTCAGAAGACCCAAGGATGGGCTGAGTGAATTGGAAACCTGTTTGACTATATGCCGGAATGTAATGTTGACTGTGCTTTTACGAACAAGACACTTTCCTAGACATCGTCCTTCTGACTTCTCGATGGAGAGGCATTTGTCTTTTAAGGGTCTCTATGCCTAGCTTTTTGCCAAAGTGTGTGTGTGTGTGTGTGTGTGTGTGTGTGTATGGTGTGTGTGTGTGAGAGAGAGAGAGAGAGAGAGAGAGAGAGAGAGAGAGACAGAGACAGAGAGAGAGAGACATATCTACAATCCGCTTGGTTGGGGCTGTCTGGTGCCTCCAGCGTGAAAACCCAGTGCCGGCTGCAAGACAGCACATCAGAACTTAAACTTCATAGCACGCTCCTCAAACAGCAATCTCAGATAACCTTTAAGGTTGTATTTTGTAATATTTACTTCAGATTCTTATATGTTTGTTCCTTTTTGTATTTCTATAAATTATTTAGTGGAATTATCATTTTATGGCTTAGCTAGAATACTGTTTAACTAATCTAAATCACATGTCAAAAATTTCCTATCACAAACCTATTAGAATTCAATGTTTGAAAATAACATGTGTCATAAGGTTAGCTTGTTTTTGATTGAGGTTGCTTTAAAAATATGTATCATTTTGCTTTCAGTTAGATAATAACTATCCAATAAAATCTTAAGTAAAAAATATATTGACCTCACTAGATATAATTTTTTAGCCTGCAGAACTACAAACTTTCAAAACTAAAAATAAGGTCTGTAACTAAAATTTCCATTATCTGTAAAGGCAAGGAGAGAGTGCATCATTAACCATGAAGCTGACATGTTGAAGAGTAGTAAGAGGAAAATGCATATCTATGAGTTTCTTGTATCTCTCCTGAGTCAGACTGTGCTTGTACACAAGGCAGAAATATAAATTCCATTGCAAATTGCCAAAGTAACTGTTCAGCAAACAATTTGGATTAGTGTAAAATGATCCCATTAATGCACCCCACAAAGGACTAAGAACAAATAACAATATCAAATACTGGTTGCAGAAAGAAAACTTTGTAGTAGCTGTTATGAACAAACTATCAACAAGATGAAATTTAGCAGATGCTTGGTTAATACGACAAATACAATGTATCACTTTACTTTTAAAAAGGTAGGAAATACTTGTCCTCTATTTCACTGAACACTGGCAAGCGATTCACTGAAAAAGAATCTGATTTTCTAGGTTTTTCCTAATTATTTTCATATTGCGTTTAATTAAATTTTTGGCTGATGTGTTGGGGTAAATTTTGGGAAAGAAAATTCACCTGTAAAGTCTATATAATCTTTGAATATCAGGCCCATGAATTTACTGGAAAAATAAAAGGGATGTTAAGAATGCAAACACAAGTGTTCAGTTATTGAAGTGGCTTTTACAGGGATAAAATTGAAAGGTTTTCCTCTTCCATCATTTGATTACTTTGTTGGAGAAATCTGCAGTGGACTCTTTACTTCTGAATCAATGAAAAAGCCTGATTTGCAAATGAATCTTTCCTAAATGATACACTGAACCATCTGGCCGATAAAACTCACATTGCCAGTGAGTTGGTTCTGACTCACAGCAATCCTTTACAGGGTTTCTGAGGCTTTAGTGGAGTAGAAATATCATCTTTCTACTGCAGAGTTCCTGGTAGCTATTTATATAGGAAGTCGGTCACACCCTGGAAGAACCCTTGTTTCAGCTCCATCAAGGCTGTGAGGTGAATACGGAATTTGTCTTCTACCCTAATCTTTTTATAATCATTTGACTGCTTACAGCAAATTCCATCATGGAGTTCATTACATTCTGTTACATCACATCATAAGGCGTGATTAGACCTCAACTGAAAACAACACTAAGAATCCTAGACTAGCCAAATTAAAACATAAAATCTAAATATCATATTGCTTATCATTGGGTATCAGCAAAGATAATGGATAAAATTTTGCTTATGAAACAATTTCCCTTCTGACTCCTAAGGTGCTGCCACACATTAATCCATATTGTGGCACTTGTGGATCTCAGCTTGCTTACTGTAATTATTTAATCATGGTTTCAAGAGGTTTCAAGTATCTATCTTCACAACAATATACTTTTTTACACTCAGAACATTTGCTAATGTAAATTAAAAAACGTTGGAATGTCTAAAGAAATTATAATAACCTTTGCATAAAATAATCTATTCTGTACACCTGCTAATATTTGCCCCAATTTAGGATCATCTATACATATTAAATATGATTTGCAGCTAACTCAGATATTGTCTGTAACCTTGACACAAACTTACTTTTTCTCCTTCCCTTTCAGTCCAAACTCTCTAATGAACTTTGGAGTTATACATCTCCTGCAGTTCAAATAACTCCTGAAGAAACAAATAGCTTTCGTGATGAAATAGCCTTAAGCTATTTTGCCTTTTCAGTAGATTAGTATGTGGGAAGCACTGTATTTCTATAAAAAAGTTTCTTTATTCCTTCCTGCTTGTCATCTAGTATATTATGATTCAATTCTTATCCAAACCCTTTACTTAGCAGTCTTACCTAGACTCTCCTTTATGTGACGGACATGCCCATAGGAAACCACCTTACCTGCTGTTGTTCCCTGTCAATGTCTAACCTTTGATCTTTTGTCCTTGTGCTAAAATGTTAGGCATCAGGAGGAGCTCTAACTTTCCTTTAACCAAAAGTAGAGCACACTAATATGATTATGTATCTTTTCCCACACAATCTGTATCTTTGTCTTCAGACTATCTCACCCCTAGTGGGTTCATTGAAAATAGGACAGACCAATCTGTCACTAATCTCTATCATACCTACAGTCTTAAATGTATTTGCAATAGTTGTGTTTATGGGATTGCTTTGTTTGTTCATTGCCTTTATATTAGATATGTAAAACTTGCCTTCCAGAATCCATGAGTTTTCCTCGTTAAGTTTTACCTTTGTGTTTTCTGAACTTCTAGTTCCAAGGAAGGGGTTCTGGTGGCGTAGACGGTTATGCATTCACCCGCTAACAACAGGGTCAACAGTTTAAACCCACCAGCTGCTTCACAGCAGAAGGAGGAGGCTGTCTACTCCTGTAAAGATTTAAGATCTCAGACTAAAATCTACTCTGTCCTACAGGGCCACTTATGAATAGGAATTCAGTCAAAGTCAGTGAATTGGGTTTAAGTTTGAATTCTCAAGGTACATGCATTTTTCTCTCATGTTAATTTACTCCTTCGTCATTCTTGTAGCAGAAACCTCTACAAAACCCTTCTGTGGTCTTTCAGCAATCTCCAGTCAACTTGAATGTATTAGAGTGAAGGGGTGGGCTATAGTAGTTAGGTTTCTTTGTGTGTGTGCCAACATGGGTCCCATGGGAACATATGAGTGGAGTTTAGCTTGTCAATCAGGCCAAACTTGATTGGAGGGCAACTTAAATAAATGGCTCTTTGACGTATGCCTCTTCCTCTTTCTCCTAGGAGGCAGGAAGCACTCTCTGCTCCACCTTCCTGCTGAGGAGCTGTGCTCAGAGAACTGCTGGAGCCACGCTAAGACATGTGCAAGCCCCGGAGACACTTCCACTGCCATTGGATCCACAACACTTTGCACCCATGGGTCTGTGATCCTCCTGCATTCTGCATCGTTGCATGAGTCTGAAGAGGGACAAGTATTGGACTTAAGGAGTAATATCAGACTTATTGACTTATCTGGAATGTTTGCTTGATATCTAACTACTTCTTGATATAAAGCTTTCTCTTACACATATAAGAGTCTCGCTGAATTTGTTTCTCTAGTCAACCCGGCCTAATACAGCTCCCATTCAAACTATAATCACCTTATCTGCTTTCCTGGTTTCCTTTAGGCACAAATTCACACAAGACAGAAGGCAATTTCCTCATGTCTTGTATTTACAAGTGAGGAGTATTCACCTCCCTTACCAAAAACATAACCTTTTTCCTGGAAAACATGCTTCTGCTAATTCCTAAAGATAACCATGTGTGTTAGTCTGGGTAGACTAGAGACACAAATTCATAGACACTCATATAAGAAAGAGCTTTATATACGAGGGCAATTGAATATTGAGAAAACATCTTAGCCCAGTCCAGACCACGTCGATAAGTCCAGTATTATCCCATAATGTCCAATACTAATCTATAAATTCCTTTTCAGACTCATGAAACACATGCAATGATGCAGAATTTAGGCTGATCACAGGCCAATGGGTGGAAATCTTATAGATCCAGTGGCACTATAAGCATCTCAGTGATGACAGGGGTCCCCAGGTGGCTTCTCCAGCTTTGAGGCTCTGGCTGCCATCAGCCTGTCTCCATGTGGCTTGTCAACAAGAATGCCTCGCAGGGACTGAGCCTGTGTCCTGCCTCCATTGAGCTATTTATCTCCTTCATGTCTCCATATGAGGTCATCAAGTTCCAACCTGATTGATGTGATAAACTCCACCCCTTCACTCTTAATCCTCTCAAATTGACAACAGATTATGTAACTACTGTACCACACCATGCATTACCAATTTGAATATTTTCAAGCCTCACTTATTCATATTTGATACTATAAACTCTATCTAGGTCTTTCAAGCACATTTATTCAAAACACTTTTGTACTTTTTGTACTTGTATTGCATTGATTATAGACTATATACATAATAACATAAATTATATAAAACCCCAATAATGCTATATAAATGTCTTATGAGTTTGGATAAATTAATATTTGTCCACAGTGAGCTAAGAATTGGTACATACCATTTACTTAGAATATCAAACATTGACTAACTACCCATAGTGATAGCCCCATCAGATTTACATCAGACTATAACATAAAGTATATCATGCCCAATACACCTAGCAAAATATAGTATTATTTCCAACAAAACATGAAACTCATGAAGGTACAACCATCCCGGGATATCAGCAAACAAGAATACTAAAGTGGAAAATAGCACATTTTTAAAATATAAAGTGAGCATTTAGAAACAAAGAAGAGGGACCAGATAAATGAAATCATCTGATAAATTGTCTGCTTCATGAAATAGAAGACAAAGCTCAGGATTTCAGCTCATCTTTATGAACAAGCAGTCCACAGAAAAAAATCAAAAGACAAAGTAGTACCAAATTAATGAGAGCACTTGGGAATTAACACTATTTGTGACTGTTAGCTGAAGTGTTTAATAGCAATGTTTTTCAATATCTTGAAAGTTATTATATTTACCAAACACTATCTGAATACCATGAGCACCATGTTGGTTTCCATCTTTAAAAAAGTATCAATCCAAAGTCAATGCTCACAATTTTATTAACGCGTAAAATACACAAACCTAAAATAAGTTAATTCTGATAAATATATACCAGAAATTATGATATACTAAATTAAATTTTCATTCTAATAAACAAATGCATACACATCATATTAAACCACTATTGACAAGTTTTTTCTGAATATTACCCATAATTGCTCCAAAACTAAATTAATATAGTTAAGACCATACACCATTCGTTTTTAAAGATGTCAGATAAATTATTTTTTTAAATGTCTTTGTAGCTATAGTATTATATCCTTTCAGTATTAACCCAGAGATGCGCTTTTCTACAATGAGTTTTCTGTCATGTTGTCATATGAGCATGAAGAGGCAGGTGAATTGTTAAGAAAGACTATCCTATTTTTCTTAATAAAACTCTGTAAGAAATTTATGGATTGTGTCCCATATTCTAGATTGCAAAAGGAAGATATTTAAAGACTAATTAAAGGATTCAGGGTCCTGTGCTAGTAAATAGACACAGTAGGAACTGAATTTAGATCTTGCATATAGAACTTCTATGCTAAACACACTAAATGAGATAGGTTGACCATTGCTTGTAAATAAACTACGGTGAATTTATTAACAGATCATTAAAAATGGGTTTATAATTTAGGAGGTTAAATTAGTCATAGTTCAGTTGAAAATGGATTTAATTGTCTGCTTATATTTGGAAGCATAGAAACAGAATTTTCTTTTGACTAGATTTTCTTTACCTTCTTCTGCTATTTAGCAATCCCTATTTCTTGGAGCACAGAAACATTTCTATGGCTACGTCAGGAGGAAAAAAATCTAACACCCACCATCAGTATCAAATTACAATGAATCCAACAACAGATTTTATCACTTAGATTTAAAGGTCATTTGTGTGCTCACAAAATGAAAGTTTAAAAGGTTAGATTTCATGAAGCTTTAAATACAGAATCAAAGTTTTGTTTGCATTAGCTTTATTCAGTGTCACTTCCACTCTTCCACCTCACTAGAAATATCTTCAGGAAATTCTGCTCAGTTTTCTTTCAGAAGAAAGCCGAAGGCAAAGTACCAGAGATATTTAAATTTTTATCTATACTCTAAGGGGAGGGGGGAAAAAAAGATTGTCTATGTTCAGCCTAATTTAAACCACTGAAATAAAGTACAGTATTATTTTAAAAATATATGTTAACTAGGATTATGTTTAAATTATTCACCTATTTTCTTGTTCCTCAACTAAAATCCAATTAAATGCAAAACATTTTTGCTTATTTTAAAATATTTCCAAGTTTGTAGTACTGATTTTCTCTCTTAATACAAAATGAGACTTGTCAAACTTCTTTATATACAATATTAGTAACCCCCCAAACATTTCCCTTTTTAATTAAAAATCATTCTACAATTAAAGCAAATACTCCTTCAGTATTTTTAATATGTATGAATGGTTTTAAAAGGTTAAAAATATGTTAGTTTTCAAGTTGACAAGACCAGATTCATCATAGTCGTAATATACATATATATCCTTCAAAAATTCTAAGAAAAAAATTCCACTATTTTTAAAATTTCAATTTTTATGACCTACTTGAAGCCTCCCTTTGAACAATATTAACCCACAAGTGTGCTTTATGTACAATGAATTTTCTGTCAGGCTGTCATATTGTAGTGAGCTGTATATTGTTGTGATTCAAAAAGCTGTGTCAATGGTGTTTCACATATGGGTAGGATTATCTAAAACTAATAGGTTGCACCAGACTTTTCATACTAATAACAGACTATGAAGAAGGAATAGACTTTTCATGTTAGAGGAATTAGCAACTGAAAAAACTTACTGAGAGCATCTAAACACTGTCATATCCTGAAAACTTCACAATAGAAGCAGACTATTGCCAGACATAATTGCAGAAGATGATCGCAAAATATGACTGTGGAAGAGCTCCCTTCTCTACGTAGCGTTCCCCATAGTGATTCAGATGGAATAAAGCCTCTGAAACCATTATTGTTGATGGGGCAAAATTCAAAACAAGAAGAAATTGTTGAAAGTATCTATTAAGAATTAGAAGTTGAAATGTATGTAATATTCATCTCGGGGAATTGGAAATTGTCAAATATGAAATGGAACACATAAAGATGTATACATGAGGTGGTAGTGAGCTGTAATGGACTGGAATTGGCCACGTGGAATCAGAACATTATTTGATTTACTATGCCTGAGATGACAAGTTCAGGAGGAATGGCATATTCATTGTCAGAAAGGACATTTTTAGATATATCTTGAAGTAAAATGTGCATGTGATAGGATTTCATTTGACTGCATATTATGAAATCCAGTCAATACAACTATTATTCAAATGTACACACCAACTGCTAAAGCTAATGGTGCAAAAATTCAAGAAGACTAATCAATGTCTTCAGTCTAAGCTTGATGAAATATGCAATCAAGATGCATTGATTATTGGTGATTGGAATGCAAAAGTTGGAAACCAAGGAAAAAGAGTAGTAGTTGGAAAACATAGAAATATAGCCACATATCCCATGACAGACTTTTGCAAAACGAAAGCCTACACAGCAAATGCCATTTTTTCAGCAACAAAAATGGTTACCTTGTAGTGGATTTCTTGAGACAGAATACACAGAACCCAAACAGACCACATCTGTTAGAGGAGATGATGGAGAAAATCAGCAGCTGAAACAAGGCCAGGGCGCACTTGTAGCACAGACCCTCCGTTGTTGATCTCTCAGTTCAGGTTGAAGCTGAAGGAAACTAAAACAAGTTCACAGAGCCAAAATATGACCTTTAGTCGATCCCATCTGAACTTCAAGAACAGGTTTGATGCAGGGAACACTATGACAGATGGCCTCATGAACTGGGAAGAGCACCAAGAACAGCATCCCCGAAGGAAGCAAAAGATCACTAAAATGTCAAGGAAGAAAGAGAATATCAAAGCGGGAGTCAGAAGAGACTCCAGAATTTGCGCTTATTCATTGAGTAGCTAGGGTGAATGAATGGAAGAATTGATAAAGTCAAAGGAAAGAATACATACGCCACTGTACCAAAAAGTACAAGTCTACATTCAACTGTTTCAAGAGATAGCATCTGACCAAGAATCAGTAGTACTGAGGGAGGAAGTCCAAGTTTACTGAACACATTAGCGAAAATCAAACCTTTTTGATTGACTGAATACTAATTGAAGTGTATTGACAAGGAGGTGAAGCAGTGGAAACATCTCTCATCTCTGCCAAGGAATTTGGAAGACAGCTACTTGGCCAACTAAGTGGAAAAGATTTGCATTTTACCCCTTCCAAAGAAAGGTGATCCAACCAAATACTCAGATTGTAGAACAATATCACTAATAAGATGTGCAACTGAAATTTTACTGAAGAGCATCCAAGCATGATTGCAGCAGTTCATTGACAGGAAGCTGCTGAAGATTTAGGATTTGAAGCAAGGGGTATCATTATTGATGTCTGACAGATCTTGTCTCAAAACAGAGAAGATAGTACAAATGCTTACTTATGTTCATAGACTGTAAAAAACATTTAATTATGTGAATCATAATACACCATTGGTACTCTTGAGAAGAACTGGAATTACAGAATACTACATTGTGTTCATGCAGAATCTGTCCATGGATCATGAGGCAGCTTTGTGCCAAGAACACAGGAGAATACCACAAATTAAGAAAGCTGTGTGTCAGGGTTATGCCCTCGCACCATATTTATTTGATCAGACAAGTTGGATTATATAAAGAAAAATATGGAATCGGGATTTGAGGAAGGCTCTATGCACATGGCACAACTTTGCTTGCTGAAAGTGAGGAGGACTTTAAACACTTGCTGATGAGGATCAAAGATTGCAGCCTTCGGTACAGTTTACAAGTCGATATTAAGAAAGTGTAAATCCTTTCTGGACCAAGAGATAACACGATAAACAGAGAAAAGATAGAAGTTGTCAAAGATTTTATTTTACTTGACTCTACAATCAATACTCATGGAAGCAGCAGTCTAGAGATCAATTGACTCATTTCATTGGGTACACCGGCTTCACTAAACTTTAACATATTGAAAAGCAATGGTGTTACTTTCAGGATTAGGTGAACCTGACCCAAGTCACCGTATTATCAATCACCTCATACACGTGAAAGTTGGATATTGAATAAGAAAGCCTCAATAAACACAGAAGCATTTGTAGTATGGTGTTGGGGAAGAATCTCAAAAGCACCATGGACTGTTATAGACCAAACAACTCTGTTTGGGACCAAATGCAGCCAGAACTTCCTTGGAAGGAAGGATGGGGGTAAGGGGAGGGTTCATGTACTTTGAACATTGAATGAGCAGCGACAAGTCCCTGGAGAAGGACACAGCGCTTGGTAAAGTAGAGTGGCAGCGAAAAAGAGGAAGGGTTTCGACAAGATGGAGAGATATGACGGATGTAACAATGGTCTCAAACAGAAGAGCAATTGTGAGGGTGGCTCAGGGCCCACCAGTATTTTGTGTCTTGCACATAGGTTCACTTTAAGTTGGAACTGACTTGAAGAAAGCAGCTAACAACTTACTTTTCTAACATATAATATGCACTAAGTTTCAGTATTGTGCAAAGTCAGATGGAATAAACTTAGGTTAGCAACAGTCCTCCACGTAAATTTTGATGGCATATAGGGTGCAATTTCACAGATATTCTAAATTTATAATCCCAGAGAATGGTGCAGGACCATTAAATATATAGTTCTATGTTTGTGGTTTTATTATTTGCATTATCTTTTTTGTAAAAGTGAATTGAAAGGAAAATGAAAGGATAACTTCAGAAAGCGGGTATCAATCAAAATATACAATAGTTATCAATTTTCTCAGAAAAGTATACCTAATTTACAATACAATGTAGTTGAAATTACAAGGTAAATTGTGAAATTAACTTGACCACATTTGTGTAGCCCCCCCCCCCCAATCAAACAGATGTTAAAAGGCATATGGAGTTGTGAAAGTTGGATTCAAAGAACATCTAGAAGCTTGCTTCACGGGAAGATTTCTCCCATTGCAAGTTTCAGTTGTGTATCTCTGCTCTTCTGCATTTTAACTTTATCAGACTTTTTTAGGTCCTGAGGAAAGTGTTTATAGTTTTCTCAACCTGACAGGTTTACCTTACTCCTGAGACAGCCTTAGATCTGTCAGCTATGTGACTTGCTACAATTTTTTCCCCTTTGTGACTGTGAAAATTAGCTTGAGTTTTAAAAACAGCCATCCACACTCATTTGAAATGAGATAATTTTTATTAAAAATATGTATTGCCCAAGCACTTTTCACTAACATATATAAAACCATAAGTAGATATGTAGAGGAGTTGTTGTTGCCAAAGCGAAATTGAAATCAAAGCTGAAGTGAAAATTATTATTGCAATTTACACTTACAAAACTTTACGTAATGTATCTTGTTTTTTCCTTTGTCATTCACCTGCTCATAAATTTCAAAGGAAATAAACATCACTAAAATTATCAAAGCCATCATTGTTTTATCCTTCTCTAAGATCAGTTAGAGAAGAATCTAGGCATCAACTTTGGATGATAATAATTACTACTAGTAATATAAGCAATATGTCAGTAGGTCCAAAGGAAATTTCAAGAGATATCAAAATAGATAAAGTTGCAAATATATGACAAACATATGAAACTAATAAAAACCAGGTGACAGAATTGGGTCAGAATCCAGTGTTTCTTAAAATAAAACTATCAAAGTCCACTGACATTTTAATAGTACAAAACATTCTGAATCTAAATAGATTTTCAGTCTTAGGGATTTATTGTCCAGAGGGTAAAGGAATAACCAAACAATTAAATGTTATCAATTTACTTCAGGATGCAAGAATATGCATACTGTACTTTGTACATATTGTGAGCAGGGCTGGTTTTTAAAGAAGGATATGCTTGGGAAATAAGGTCATGGTGAAAGAAGATCTTCAATGAGATGGTTGACACACTGGTAGTAACAATGGTCTCATACCTAACAACAATTAGGATGAGGCTGCCAGATCAACTAACATTACCTTCTGTTGTACTTGGGGTTGCTATAAGTCAGAACCAATTCACTGGCACATAAAAGAATCAACAGAGTTCATTAATAAACATGTAAATGAAATAATAATACCTCTTTTGTATACGGTCTGCAAAAAAAAAATCACTGTCATCGAGTCAATTCTGATTCCTAGAGATCCCATCGGACAGGGTAGAAATTGCCAGGGTGTGTTTCTGAGACTGTAACTCTTTATGGAAAAGGAAAGGGTCATCTTTCCCCCACTCAGTTGCTAGTGCGTTTGAACTGCTAACCCTAGGATTAGTAGCCCAACAAATAATCATTATGCCATTAGGAGCCTATTGCCTACATAATACAATACAATAATTAATAATAATAATGCTTAACTATCTGTATTTGACCACTACCAATTTTCCTACATTCATCCTTAGCTCATTTCTAGTTCTCATCATGAGAAGATTTTTGCAGCTGTTTTTCTTTCATTTGAGTAGTGCCCCACGCAACTGAAGATCCTGGAGGCTCCACTTCCAAAGGCTCCACTTTACTTGACTCCCATCACCAGGATTGACCCCTTTTCAAGAAATCAGCTGCTTTTCAGTCATGTTTCTAGTGCTCTGGGACCTGAGGAGCCCATATGCAGGCAGTATCTCAGAAAATGCTCTGCTTCTTTATTTATTCTTTCAGTTTATGAAAATATTTCAAAGCTATGCATAAGGTCTTCGGTAACTTCTGCCTCCAAATTGGGAAGCCAAATTCTTCTTCATTGTCTGTTCTTAGTGTGGAAGCTTCTCTGAAACCTGTTCACTTTGGGTGACCCTGCTGGCATTTGAAATACCAGTGACATCCCTAACACTGCCACAGCAATACACAAGGCACCATAGAAGACAAACTGGCAGACAAGTGGTGAATTTAGGAAAAATGGAAGTGGTCAAAAGTGAAATGAAATGCATGAAAATCTATATCCTAGGCATTAGTGAGCTGAATTTGTCTAGTATTGGCCATTTTGAATCAAAATCATTTACTGTGGCAGGAGTAGCACAATTGAGAGGAATAGCATGGCATTCATTGTCAGTAAGGGTCTTGTTAAATCCATCAAGAAGTGCAATGCGATCTGTGATTGGATCATATCTATCAGCCTTCAAGAAAATCCAATCAATACATCCCTTATTAAAATTTAAGAATCAAACACAAAGCTATTGAGGAAGAAATTGAAGAACTCTACCGATGACTTCAATTAGAAATTGATAAAACATGCAATCAAGATGCATTGACAGTTATCAGTGATTAGAATGCAAGAGTTAGAAACAAAGAGGAAGGAACTGTAGTCGGAAAATATGGACTGCTAATCGAAATGAAGCTGGAGATCACATGATAAAAGTTTGTAAAACCAATGATTTGTATACAGAAAATACCCTTTTTCAACAACACATAGGTGACTGTATACATGGCTTTCTCCAGATGGAACAAACAAATCACATTGACTACGTCTGTGGGAAGACATGGTAGAGGAGCTCAGTATTAGCAGTTAAAACCAGACGAGGGGCAGGCTGTGGAACACCCCAATTGTTCATTTGTAAGTTCAGGATAAAGCTGAAGAAAATAAAACAAGTCCACAGGAGCCAAAATATAATCTGAACTCTATCCCACCTGCAATGTGAGAACATCTCAAGAACAGATTTGACACATTCAACACGAATGACCGTCGACATGACATAATGAGCAGTCGGAGGACTTCAAGACCATCATTCAAGAGGAAATCAAATGCCATTCCTTAACAAGACAGGAAATAAAATCAGTATCAAAGTGGATGTTAAAAAAGACTGAAATTTGGTATCAATCATAGAGTAGTAAGAGTAAATGGAAAAAAGGATGAAGTTAAGAAGCTGAATAAAAATTTTCAAAGGGCAACTTGAGAAGACAAAAACAAATATTATAACAAAACATACAAGGACCTACAATTAGAAAACGAAAAAGGAAGAAGATGCTTGTCATATCTGAAACGGAAAAAATTAAAGTAAAATTTCAAGGCTCAAATTGCAATTTTGAAAGATTCTGTAGCAAAATATTGAATGAAGCACCGAGAGGAGATGGAAAGAATACAAAGAGCCACTTTACCAGAAAGAACTAGTCCACAGCCCCCATTCCAGGAGGTATCATATGAACAAGAATCAATGGTGCTGAAGGAAGAAGTTCAAGCTAATTTGTTAACCGAAAAACAGGCTTTTGGAATCGGTGGAATACCCATTGAATTGTTTCAGAAAGCTGAAGTAGCACTGGAAGCACTAACTTGTCTATGCCCGGAAGAGAGCTATCTGGCCAACTGACTGAAAAAGATCCATATTTGGGTCCATTCCAAAAAAATGTGGCTCAACAGAATGCTCACAGTAGAATGATATCATCGATATCACACACAAGTAAAATGTTCTATAAGATCATCCAACAATGGTTACAGATGGACAGGGAACTGCCACAAGTTCAGGCTGGATTTAGAAGAGGACATGGAACAAGGGCTATCATTGCTGATGTCAGATGGATCTTGGCTAAAAGCAGAGAATACCAGAAAGATGTTTACTAGTGCTTAATTGAGTATGCAAAGGAATTTGACTGTGTATACCTTTAAAAATGTGGTTCACCTTGAGAAAAATGAGAATTTTTAATACTTCATTGTATTCTTTCAGAACCTGTACAGGGATCAAGTCAGTTATGTGAACAGAACAAGGAAATAGTGCATGGCTTAAAATCAAGAATGGTATGCATCAGGACGGCATCCTTTCACCATATATGTTCATGCTATATACTGAGCAAATTATCAGAGAGACTAGATTACATGAAGAAGAGTGTGGTATCAGGATTGGAGGAGGGCTTATTAACAACCTTCGGTATGCAGAGGGCACAACCTTGCTTGCTGAAAGTGAAGAAGACTTGAAGCAGTTGGTGATGAAGATCAAGGATTGTAGCCTTCATTCTGGATTATGGTTCAATGTACAGACCTAAATTCTCACAACTGGATCAAGAGGGAACATCATTTTAAATGGAGAAAAGATTGAAGTTGTCAAGGACTTTATCTTGCTTGGGTCCACAATTAATGCTCATGGAAACAACAGTCAAGAGATCAAAATGCACATTGCATTAGGGAAATATGCTGCACAAGATCTCTTTAGAGTACGGAATAGCAAGGCTATTTTTATGAGAATTAAGGTTCACTTGACCCAAGCCATGGTATTCTCCATTGCATCACATGCTTGTGGAAGTTGGACATTAAATATGGAAGACTATAGAAGAATAGATGTATTTGAATTCTGGGGCTAGAGAAAAATATTTAAAGTAACATGGACTGCTAAAAGGACAAAGTGATCTGTAATGGAAGAAGTAAGGCCAGAATGCTCCTTAGAGGCAAGGATAGCAAAGACTTCTTACATACTTTGGACATATTTTCCAGATAGACCAGATATCATATTTGGTTAAGTGGAGGGACAGCAAAAGAGGAAGGCCATCAATGAGCTAGCTGTATGGACACAGCGGTTGCATCAAATGTATCAGGCATAGGGACAATTGTGAGGATGGGACAGGGCAGTGCAGTGTTTCATTCTGTTGTGCATAGGGTCACTATGGGTCAGAGCCAACTTAAGGGACTAAAAGCAATATCTGTGTCTGGTTATGGTCTCCCTAACACATTTTGAGGGGGTAATAATTTTCTGATATGCTACCAAGGTTAGTTCTTAGGTCAGTGGTTCTCAACCTTCCTAAAGCCACAATACTTTAATACATTTCCTCATATTGTGGTGACCCCCCCCCAACCATAAAATTATTTTTTTTACTATTTCATAACTGTAGTTTTGCTACTGTTATGAATTGGGCAATCCCTCTGAAAGGGTCATTCAACCCCCAAAGGGGTTGCGACCCACAGGTTGAGAACCACTGTCTTAGATTTTAATTTTTCTGTTTGGATATAATTGTTTACTTTGGTAGTAAGTCTCAAGAATGGACTCAAGAAATTTTGAAAATTAAACAAGTAGAAATTCAATTGTGAATAATTTAATGTAAAGTGGATGTCTCAGAGGGAACACAATTTAGTCAGGTAGTGCAGCTGGCCAGAATAAATGTAATTCCTGATGGTGTTATCTCCAGTAGCGGGAGTAAAATGGCATTAATAGAAATAGACAACACTACAAAGTGCCAAACAACATGGCAAATACAGACCTATTTCCCTGGTGGGTAATGGATTATATGTTGGGCTGCTAAATGCAAGATCAGAAGTTCAAACCCATCAGCAGCACATGGGAGAAAGATGAGGCTGTCTTCTCCTGTCCAGAGTTAAAATCTCAGAAACCCAAAGGGGAAGTTCTACTCTGCCTGTAGGGTCACTATGCATCAAAAACAATTTGCCTCCACTATAGACCATGTTTGTAATTAAGGAATTTGGGGTCTTGAGTTGCTTCCAGATTAAAAATATTCTTCAAATATATGGGCACACCCATCCTATGCCCAACATTTCAGGAATGTATCAGGAGACAACTACTCATCTCATATAATTTAAAGAAAACTAATTATCCCATTACAAAGTCAGACATTCCTTGCCTCCTAAGTGAGTAACCGAATTGTTTGTCCCAACAATCAATCAAAAACAAAGTCCTTACAAATAAATTTTACTTAAGACCCTTCTCTTCCCCCAAGTCTCTGAACTTTTGTCTTACCCTCAGACTAACCCTTCCTTACAGATTGACCTAATTCTTCATCGAGATTACTGGCTCAGAGCCTGATCATAGAATAAAACCTTTTGACATACTACCCAATGATATTACTCACTTTTTTCCCTTTATGAATCAACTCCTTCCACCAATGCTTGACCATTTCTAGTTTCTATTTAAACAACAAATATGCATGCATGGGTCTCTCTCTCTCTCTCTCTCTCTCTCTCTCTCTTACACACACACACACACACACACACATACACACACATAATTTCCCCATGAATTCTTTGGGAATGTTATGGATATTATGGTTGAAATGCTCTCCCTATTTCATTACCACCAACAGTCTTCCACTACTTCAATATTTTCTTTCTCTTTCACCCTTTCCTTTCTGAATAATTTTTTTCTAATCAACGTTTGGTCTTGTTTTTTTTATTTTATTTTGGATACAATTGCAGTATTGCATATTGCTTATGTCCAGTTTCCTTTGAGCTTTTAAATATAAAGTTTATTGTCAAGATTTACTACTTCCCAGTAAAACAAAGCTATTATCGAATTGTATTGTTCTTCACTGTAACTAATTTGTGTATTTTGAGATAGTAGACATGAAATGATTTAATGTAGCTCCTCTTGCCTTATAGTTGGCTCACATTTTAAAGATTTTATCATCTATTTTTATCTAAGCAAATGGTAGAATTTGATAATCCAGTTTATATATTATTTAAATGTGACAATTTAAATTTTTATACCAAAATGGAAAACATTACAACTTGCAATGGATTTGCTTTATTTAACACGTAAAGGATAGGAAATGCTAATGTCCCCTGTTTGAATAATATTACAAAGAGCACCTATAATTAATACATTGCCCAACACAAATTTTGGTCCCTCTAATGTTAGCTTTGCTTCTGCGTATATTTGATTTACTGATTTCAGAAATGGCACCAGTTTTTCCCCATCAGATCAAGAGTTTATAATACAAACGATATGCCATTTACCACTCTTCACTCTGCTTGTTCTAAAACATCAGGATATTTTTATGTAGTGTTAGCTAACCTGAGATAGAAGAAATGCTGTAGAGTGAATGATGGCCTCAATACATCAGCCTGTTGACTGACGGGCACATGTCTATTTAAATACAGCTTCCATTGGCAGTCCCTTATAATATCTAATGCGTTTTCAAATATTTCTAACCTTATTGACTTATCCTGTAATTTTTGCTCAGAGTTCATCTCATGTTTAACACAAGGATGATGTATTAATAAGTTAGAATAACTTAAGAGCTGAAAATATATTGGAACATTAGATCTAATAAAGTAGAGCCGATGAGATCTATCCAATGCAATTTTCTGAATCAATACCCAGGAATGAAAAAAAACAATATGAAAAAAAATATTAGTTGTGTTTGGTATTGCCGGGGATTCTATATTTTTGTAGAAACTATGTAATTGTGAGCAATTTGGTTTCTAGAAAATCAGACATTCTCTTGAATTTTTTAATGAATTGATTATATTTTGCGGTGGAATTTGAATTCTCAAGAATATAGTTTGAGCCCGAGGTGCTGTAAATATCCAGGTGACATTTGAAATATCTTTAAAAAAAACCAAAACACCAAATTCTTACAAAGTCAGAAAGATTTTGCCTGACTTGGCTAAGCAACAAATTAGGGTGAATTGTAACAGTTTTTTCTTCCACCTAAGGGGAAAAAAAGTATGGATTAAAATGAAACTTTCTTCATGACTTCAGTGAATTCAAATTCTCTTGATGTTTATTCATGAAACCCAAGTTAAGTGTCACTCTTCTCAAACTATCTTAAAACAGTCATTTTGCAGAAAGGAAAGGTACATCACTCCTATTATTAAGTAAAATTGTTTATTTCAGTGCAAATAACTTTATGCTTTTCCCAATTTTTCTTATATGCACATACGCACTCTAACCTCAAAACCAATAAAAAGAGTGAAATTAACAGTGTCTTTATGTGTACTGGATCTTCCAAAATAAGGAAATATTCAAGGAACTTGTAACAAGATATTTTTATAGCACCAAGAAAACTTCTTATAAGTAAGTCAATTCCAACTAGCTATACTAGTCTCTCACGTTCTATTTTGTGTTAGGTGTATTTCTGATAACAGCAACTTTGCACTTTTTTGTTTTTAAAACTATCCATTAGCTATCTAAGATGCTGAAACATAAAATAATATCTGTGAAGGGTAAGGGGAAAAGAGCTAAAATCCTTAGAGATTTATTAGCTAATATTTTTTGCTTTTTGTTACATGTGTGCACACTTCTCATTGAATGTAATGAGTTATACAAGTGCCATTGCCTTCTATTTGAAACTAATGCTGTGCTATGTTCTGGATTGGACTTGCCAACATCAGTAATAACACAATAGATACTGCCAGAAAAAGAGCTAACAGAATTGGAACTTTTATTATATGAATGCTGTGCAACCAATTTTATATGGCATAAGAATCAGAAACAATTTATCAACTAATAAACATGAAATATGAAATATGAAATCACTTGAACAATAATACAATAGTTTTCATTCTCTAGATCATATGTGTCCAAGATAAACTAAAATATAGTCCTCTTAAAAAATTTATTTCAACCCTAAAACAGTTAAATCAGTGAATATTCCCTCACCTACTGATGTTATAATGGATGCTGTGGGATATGTTTTGGGTTGCTAACTACAAGGTTGGCAGTTCAAAACCACTAATGGGCCTAAAGAAAAAATATCAAGCCATCTGTGCCCATGAAGATTTACAGGCCTAGAAAGTCTAAGAAGCAGCTCTACTTTGTCCTAGAGAGTGGCTCGAGGTTGGAATGGCCTAGAAGAATATTGATTCATTTTTAATAGAAATGCTATAAATCTTTTTAAAAGTAGAATCAGGAATTTGAGGTAAGATAATTTTAAATGTGTGTGAAGACCTATTCTTCTAAAACTGATAGAAATAAAAATATGGAGACCAATGACTAATTTAAAGACCTAGCTTATTTTTATGATTTAAAAATCATATAAAATATTCTTTTGTTTCTATTCTTGGAAAATTAAAGTAAAATATTTACATATTCAATTAGGAAAAGAAGATGGAATATTCTCATAGCTATATTACATCAACAGCATTGAAAACTATCAGAAATACCAATGTGATTGTAATAAGCAGTAAACCCTACTCAAAGTGACCAAGGGACGCCTCAGTAAATGAGTCTCAGAAGGACATAGGATAGTGTTTAGTGTCAAGAGCTCTCAACAATGGACTATCTTCTTGGGCACAGAGTGTGTCTTTGTGGAGGCAACGCTTATTCAGATTTGCCAGGACAAAGTATGTTTCGTCACATTTGTGTATTGGGTAATGCTTTGTCATGAATAAAGATTGGGTTACTTTTTCTTTCAGCCCAATACGGTCACACCATGAACTTGCTTGTTGTTCATGTTCTGTCAGATAGTTTCTGTCCCACAGGAGAATATCAGTCCTGGTAATATCAGTATCACCAGGGTAGATCCTTGAAGTCATGAGTTCCTTTTCCTTTTATCATTGTACTATGAAATGTTTCTTTCAAATTGTACATCCGTTTTCACTTTGTTAATATATAATAGGAAATATAAAATATTTTCAGAGGAAAATCCATATCAATGTCTTCAAGGAAGCTTATTGATATAAGTCAACTAACCTCACAATATTATATAAGCTAAACAAACAAAAACAACAAACCTCACAGCGACTGAGTCACTTCTGACTCCCAGTGACCCAAGAGCACAGAGTAGAGCCGCCCCTTTAGTCCCTGAGGCTATACAACTAAAATTGCTATGAGTAGGAATTGACTTAAGGAAAGTGAATTCGATTTTAAATTTTAGGAAATCATTTAGTGATATTGTGCATCCTAATATATAATCTATCACATCACCAGGGCTCCTTGAACGTAGCATGTGGGAGACGTTAACATTATGTTTAGAAAAGAAATAGAAACTATCAAACAAAAAGCGTTACTATGTTTAATCATTTAATAAAATGTTTCTGACAGGAAAAAAGTGGATAAATGAGAAATTTGAGGATAATCATTTTAGGAATATTTTTGAATCGATTAATCTTACTTGGCTTCTAACCAAGATTTTCCCTTCAAAACTTTTTCTTCAGATATTTAAATTGCATAATAGTATTTTGGAGTGAATAATATTGAATTCTCAATATATTCACATATACATCTAAGAAGCCAATCCTAACTGAATGTTAAAACTAAATATATAATTGCATGAAAAAGATTCCTCTTCCTTCTTTGTTGTCACTAAATCAAAAACATCATGTTTTTCCCCTCCCTACTAATTAGTATTGTATTGAAAGTATCTATTTGCACCATTATTGGCTTTAACTACACTATTATGAATTTATGTAATATTATATTTGGTTTTCAGCATTGTTGATCCCCTAATTGGTTTCTTC
The DNA here is from genome assembly GCF_000313985.2 of Echinops telfairi. Classification (NCBI taxonomy): domain Eukaryota; kingdom Metazoa; phylum Chordata; class Mammalia; order Afrosoricida; family Tenrecidae; genus Echinops; species Echinops telfairi. The sequence continues at coordinate 6,428,849 of NW_022103903.1, forward strand.
TAACCACATCTCATACATTTCCTTGCAGTTTTTTTTATTGAAATCAAAATATTCAGATCATGTCCTTTTTTTCTGGTTCTAATCTGTCAACTATTCCTACCTGCTTTCATAAGTAAGTCCAAAAATGTGTATAAACTTTTGAAGCCTCCTCAGTACTTTAGTAAAGCCATTTTATCTTCAAAAGTTTGTGGGAAGTTATGCTTTAGACACTCTACCTTATATAATGATCATTACTCTAATGTAGTTAATAATATGATAAAATAAATTGCCATTTAACCATTGTTTTAGGATGGATTGACTAGAGGAACAAATCCAGTTACACTCATATTGTGTAAGAAAGAGCTTTATATCAAGAAGTAATTGTATTAGGGTGTATTCCCAATAAACCCTGGAAAAAGCATTGCTGGAAAGAGCTTTTATAGTATGCAATTTCCCTGCTAGGCAAGCATCAAACAACTCCCTCTGAGTTAGTGCAACCAGTGGTGTCACCTGGGAAGGTTCTCTATGGTCCCAGTGAAAATTTTTGTAAAAGCACTTTCCTTCAAACCTAGTTTTTTGTGATGGCTGATATAAGAGAACGGCGTGTGGCTCTGAAATTTTGTTCCCTACTCAGGAAAAGTGCCACAGAAAATGTTGAGATGTTGAACACAGTTTACAAGGACATCATTATGGGAAAAGCTCAAGTGTACAAGTGGCTTACTCATTTCCAAAAAGGTGAAATGTTAATTGTTGACAAACATCATTCTGGATGTCCATCAACTTCGCAAACGGATGAAAATGTTGACTCATAGTACATTTCGAGTTCATTCCATCAGGTCAGTTGATAAAGAAGCTTTCTATTTAGAGCAGTGGTTCTCAACCTTCCTAATGCTGAGACCCTTTAATACAGTGCCTCATGTTGTGGTGACCCCCAACCATAAAATTAATTTTGTTGCTACTTCATAACTATAAGTTTGCTACTGTTATGAATTGGGCGATCCCTGTGAAAGGGTTGTTCAATCCCCAAAGTGGTTGCAACCCACAGGTTGAGAACCGCTGATTTAGAGATTCTAAAAAGATTGTGTAACAGTCTGTGACCAAAAAATGCCTGTTTTCTGGCAGATGGGGCACTGGTTTTGCCACCATGACAAAGCACCTGCTCACAGCCATCTCAGTGTGTCAGTTTTTGGCAAAAAGACCAGCATGCCTTTTTTGTCCCATGCACCTGATTCACCTGACTTTATTGTACCACTTCTTTTTGTTTCTGTGAATGAAAAGGGACATGAAAGGACAGTGGTTTGATGAAGTAGAAGAGGTGAAGAAAAACAAAAGAACTTTAAAAAAATGAGGGATGTCTGTCAGCCATCACAACAGATGAGATTGAAAAAAGGTTTCCAAAAATGGAATCACAGATTTGACAAACATATTAAGTATAACGGAGAGCATTTTGAAGGTGATAAGGTTGTGTTGTAAAATCAATTTAAATACATAGCTTTGAAAAAAAATCTGGTTTTTTTTTTTGGTGGAAGGTGGGGGGCGGTATTCCCTCATCAAGGAAACATCCCAGCCCAGTCCAACTCAAGTCCATAAATCCGATGCTAATCCATAAGTCCCTCTTCAGACTCACAAAGCCACATGCATTAATGCACAATGTAGGACTATCACAGGCTGGTCAGTGCAAAGTCCTGTGGATCCAATGGTGGTGGACTCTTCTCTAGGGCTCTGACAGGTCTCAGCCTGGCTTTCCCATAGGAAAGTGAAGGCTGACTGAGGTGTGTGTGTCTCAGGACCCTCCTTATGAGAAGGCCAGGCCCTCAAGGAGTCACCATCAGTCTGTAACCTGATTGACAGGTTACCCCTACACTATTATATATCTTCAAGTTGACATGATGTTATGTAACTACCACAACCACAAACCATATTGGTTCTTCTGTGGTGACACTCTTTTGCTTCTGAGAATTAACCCATGAAATAATGATGGGAAAGTTCTCTGCTGCTGGCAGAATTCTAATTACTCAACCTTTCCTCAAATAATCCTGAAACATTCATAGCTTAATTTAGAAGTCATTCCTTCCTATTTGTGGGGGAAAACACTATCATAGGAGTGCTCTCTCAAAACTAAATTGGGATCTCATTGAAAGTCTATTTTATTGTTTGCAATTTCCAGTATCCAGGACCATATTTTTATTATTGAACCAGTTGTTATAGTCAGGGTTTGAGTTCATGGTGACCCCAGGTGTTTCAGAGAAGAATTCTACTTTATAGAGTTTTCATTGACAGCTGTTTGGGAAGGAGATAGATAGGCTTTTAATCCTGTGAGACATGTCTATTTGAACTCAATGTACAATTGTTTTGTTAGCAGCCAGATAAGCATGTTAATAATTTGGACCTGGATATAAGTAATAAAGATAACATAGTATTTGTGAAAGTTTTAAAAATTTTACTTAAAATTATTTGACATTTTTCCAATGTACACTTAAAAGTGGTTTCCATTGAAAGATATGTTGTAGTTATTTTTTTAAATTTCCTGATTTAACCTATCTAGTCATTTTAACATTATAAGGGGGATAATACACTTGAGTATTGTTCTGATCACATAATAATCAATTATGTATCTGTAATATATTCTGAGAAAATGATAGTCACCATAATTATTTTATCTTGGCTAAAATTATGTTATGCTCTTAATTGATAATGTAAGCATATAAATCTATATCATAACATATATAGCATATACACATATATGCAATTGATAGAACTTCTGTTTACATTTTCCCCAAACTATTTAGTTTTTAATTATAATAGGCACTAGAAAGTGTTAGCGTACACTTAGGATGCATTTTACAAAAGTAATAAAATTGTGTTAAAGGAATTGTTGTCAGCTGAGGAAAAAATACCCCCCAAACCCACTGCACTAGCATCAACACTCATAGCGACCCTAAACGGCTGGGTTGAACTACTCTTCTGGGTTTCCGAGATGGCAGCTCTTTCTTTCTGCCCTGGAGCTGCTGCTGTTTTGTACTGTGGACCTTGGGGTTAGCAGCCCAACATACAACCACTACGCTACATGAGGAAAAGAAGTGGAGAACAATCTCGTTCATTTAATAATTTGCTTTAGATTTCTCAAAAGTTTGCTTGAATTTTAATTATTGAGATAAAGAGTAATTAGTGAATTAGAAAAGCCTTCTCATACTTTTGTACAAATATTTACACATCCACATACATAATCTAAGAAAGGTGTCTTTTTCCTACAAGTAGTAACATATTTGTTGTTACCAATACTACCCAATCAAATTAGTATATATAAATGAAAATAGTATATTCCTGAGTTCCAAGTAAATTCAGGCAGAAATGAAAATAATGTATTCCTGAGTTCAAATAAATTTAGGCATAATATATATGGAACAAAGGTCTTTAAACATTAACATATTTCCCACTGTATTTTATTTTGCATGAATATCTCTGTACACATGTGTATGTTTGAATGTATGTTTCTTTGTATCTAGCATATTTGAAAGACTTTCTTTGAGACTAGTAACTCATTGCTAGCTTTTATAGACTAAATATTAATGTGTTACATATACTTTCTATTACAGCTACCTTTAAAAATAGGAAAAAAGTGCTCAAAGAGAATTGGGCAGTAATTTAAATGAAGATGTGTTTTATGATCTTTCCCTAATCCCCAAATTAATGTACTTATATCCATAATTTATTTTAGTTACATCATTTTAATCTCAGTGTATTTGTAATAATATCTATTAGTAAATATAATCTCTAACGACATTGCCAAACATATAAAGTACTTGTGCTTATAAACAGATTTATATTCACATATTTTTGCACCTGGTGACAGCAAAAATATGTAGAGTAGTTTTCTACTGTCAAATTTGTAGGAGACTATAAATATAAATCCCTTTGTTTTCAGAGGAAAAATAAAATATTAGCTAATTTAGATATCAAGTTTTTTGGATATTCATTAGGAAATATTTGTTGTTCATATACATACAAGAAAAAGTCACTTAACTGAAAAAACTATTTTGCCACATTTTAGATCTGCTCTCAAGCAAATATCCCAGAGATTTCTGTACAGTGTATATTGGGGAAAGGGGAACTAGAATAAATGTCATGTAAGCTATTTAACTAAGTCAGTATTATATGTAAGCTAATTTGGATATTAAGTGATTTCATTTGTATTTTTCCCTTGATGGCTTTTTTTTTTTACACCAAAAAAATAAGTCTCCAGTTGGAAACACAATGGTTATTAAATAAGGCTCTATTATTACTTATTACTTGTGTGGATGAGGATATTCACTGACACAAATGTTTAAGAAATATTTTACCCATTCTTGAATTAAACTAAACATTTTATAATATGTTTGTTTAATATTTCATAAGACATGTATTCCAATCCTCTACCCCAATATATAAAAACTTTGAGTATCTTCTTGAAAGTAGATCTAAATTGTTGCAAAATAGTTTTTATTTTTGGTTCAATTTTTTTCAGTGGTGGTTTAATTGTTTTAATATATATTTTGACTACATCTCTCCACTCCTTTATGCATTATTTAAAATCTGGGAGAATATTTTATTCATCACTTTATTCCATTTCAATGATAAAGATATTCACATTAGGAATATTATCAGCTATATAGTAGACATGTAACATACATTTATTGAGTAAAGAGCAATATTCAAATATTTAATTTCATAAAATACCTTCTAAGTTAGAAGTTGGAAAAGAGTGAAAAGAAAGTTTGGCTTACTTGCTGTCATGTTTTTCCAAAATTGCATTTTAGCTTTAGAGTATATCAAGCAAATTATTTGGCTTTTGCTTCCTTGTTACTTCTATAAAATGAGCTGTTGGATTCGATAATTTATGACAGTTGACAACAGCAACACTGGATAATACAACACACTTCTCCCTACATTGTTACTTGGAATTAAATCATTTATAGGAGCTTATTTAATTATTTAAATATTTGTTTCTTATAGAGTGCCCGAAGACAGAGTACTCTGTATTCTACTGGATTCTCTCAGTTCTGCTACAGCAGGACAATTCTGCAAGAATCTTCTTAAAATCTAAAAGAATTGTATGTAGACTGTGGAATCTCAATATCCCAGAATGAAAAGATAAGTTCTTAGCAGGTGAATCAATAAAGAACAACAACAAAAAAGTATTAGAAAATGTGAAGACAGTCCCAGGAAGAGGAATCAAAGTGGCTCGCACAAAGACACAGCACTGGCCACATTCATCAACTGGAAATAGTTCAGGGAAAAGACTTCACAATTCTCATAATAAAGGTAGAAGTTCAGAGAAGGCTTTAAGAAAACCTCTGAGGTTGGTTGATCTCCCAGAGGGCAAAAGGCAGCCAAATGTGGAAGTGTTTATAAAACAAACAGATAAAAGAAAACACAGTTTGAAAGATCTCAGTGCATGCTGACCCAAACTGACCACCTTTAAAATTTTGTTAGAAGGATGTTTAAATAGCTAAATAGAGTGAAGGGTCATAATATTAAGCTAAACCCTCTAGGAAACATGAAAGGGGTAGGGGTACGGGGTGGGGGCCAAAAAAGACCAAGCTGACTAAGGACTAAAGACTTCGAGTAAAATTCTTAGTTTACAAAGGTTTATTTTTTAATTAGAACCAAATAATTATTCTTTATAAGATTTCAAATGAATGCATACTAAGATCCTAAACTTTTTTTAAAAGTTGAAGTATACTTGGCCCCCTTTCTTGTCCTAATGATGACTTGAAATTCATAGAAACTAAAATGGAAGAAGAAACATAAACTAATTTTATTTAATTATAAATATATATATATAACATTATTTCAATAATTAAATTGTGTGATTTGTTTTATAAATATAGACTTGGAACTAAAAATGAATATGTAAAAGCAGACTAGTTCCAATGTATATGGATGGAAACAGACATGCAGAGATAAGAAAAGATTTTGTGAAACCTAAGGGAATTATGTCTGTCTATACTTCAAAAAGAGCAATAATATGCCTCTTCTAAATTACAGAACATTTGTGTTTACAGAACTGAAAAAAGAGTTTTACTTGATGTGTTAGGCTGGGTTTTTGAGAGAAGCAAAATCAATTACATTCATGTATATTATGAAAGAATTTTATATCAACACAGGGACCTAGCCCACTCCAACACAAGTCTATGGGTTAAGTGCTAGCAAGTAACTCGGAGACTCACCAATTGTTAAGGGGTGAAGCAGGCATAGGGAGCAAAGAGTTGGGAGATCACAGTCTGATGGTTCCAGAATCTTGTGGACCCAAGGTCCACCGGAACGAGGCTGGATCCTGACAGTTCTAAGACTCAGTAGGCCATTGGCCCTCTTAGATGAGATACAGGACCCAGTCAAGCAGGATGGTAAGAGCCAGAGAGAGAGAGAGATGTTCTCAGTGTCTCTCTTATAAAGAGACCATATTCTCAAGGAAGGCATCCTCAGACTGTGACCTGATTAATAGATTGAATTCCAGCCCTACCTCTACACAGGTGACATCAAGTTGACTAACATCTAATCATCACACTTGGGTCAAACAAAGGTCACAGTGATCTTATACTGTGTGGGTAACAGAGAGAGAGAGAGAGAATACACACACATAGAGAAAAGATATGTAACAAACAACTATTTAAAAGTTTTTTGTTTTGTTTTTAACCAAGAAATGTATTTCTCCTAAATCTCCTTTTTTCCCTTTCTTGTATTTCTATAAATATTCTCCAAGGGGAATGTCTATAAATATTTAACAAAATTGTTCTTTTATAGTATCTAGATTAAATTATTGTAGCTGCTGTATAAATAAATAATTAGATGGTTTAACAGGCATATTTGATAGGCAAATCAAACAATATAGCTTAAAATACATTAATGAATAACAGGCAAGTTAACATATAAATTAAGAAGAAAACATTTTCTAAGAAATATTGAAGAATGGTAATATGATAGCAATTATATATGATATGCTTAAATTTAATTTAAAATAGCTGTTGTGTCAGGTCGGGTTGACTAGAGAAGCAAATCCAGTGGCATTCATATATGTGCAAGATAGAGCTTTATATCATGAAGTAATTATATATCATCCCAGCCAAGTCTAACTCATATCCATAAATCTGATACTAGCCCATAAATGCCCCTTCAGACTCACACAGCCATATGCAATGATGAAGAATGCAGGAAGTTCACAGGTTGGTGGGTGCAAAGTCATGTGGATCCAATGGTGGTGGTAGCATTACAAAGTTCTGGCAGCAACCAGGATCCTCCAGCAGAAAAGCAAAGGTAGGGAGTGGGGAAGCTTCCCAGCACCATCCTTAGGAGGCCATGCCCACAAGGACACACCATCAGACTGTGTCCTGACTAACAGGTTGAATATCACCCCCCACACTTTTATACAGCTTCAAGTTGACATGAAATTATGTAACTACCAAAGAAGTCGATTGATGAGACAAAAGGTATGTATTCTCTGAAAGGAATATTAGAATTACTTAAATTATATAATTGAATTTCAGAACCAATGGTACTAAAGGAAGAAGTTCAAGCTTCACTAAAAGGATTAGCAAAAAAGAAGATTCCAGGAATTAATGGACTACCAAATTAAATGTTTCAACAAGGTGATGAAGCCCTGGAGGCACTCACTCATCTATACCTGGAAATTTGGAAGAGAGCTGCTTGGCTAATTGGCAAATATGAAGAGATCCATATATGTACTCATATGTACTCAAATAAAGGTGACCCTTGAAAATGCTCAACTTATAGAACAATATAATTGATATCACATGCAAGTAAAATATTGCTGAAGTTCATCCAATAACTGTTGTAGCACCACATTAACAGGGAGCTGCCAGAGATTCAGACCAGATGCAGAAGGAGATATGGAACAAGAGATATCATTGCTGATGTCAGATGGATCTTGGTTGAAAGCAGAAAATACTAAAAACATATTTATTTGTTTTTCATTGACCATGCCAAAACATTCAACTGTGTGTATCTTAACTATGGATGACCTTAAGAATAATGGGATTTCTAGAACACCTCATTGTGCTCATGCTGACCTTGTGCATGGATCAAGAGGCAGTTGTGTGAACCAAAAACTGCATAGTTTAAAATCAGGAAGGGTGTGTGTCAGGGTTGTATCATCTCACCATACTTATTCAATCTGTATGCTGAGCAAATCATTAGAGAAGCTAATCTGTATGAAGAAGAATGTGACATTATGATTGGAGTAAGGTTCATTCATAACCTGTGATGTGCAGAGGACACATTTGCTAGCTGAAAATGAGGAGGACTTGAAGTACTTGATGAAGATCAAGGCTTGCAGCCTTCGGTATGTACAGTAGAACCCTGGACCTCGATGCTAATACATTGTAGAAGGAGCATTGAGATACGGTGCAGTTGAGTTTTGAGTCAATTTTTCCCATAAAAAATAACTGAAAATGGATGAATCTGTTCTTGACCATCAGGTTTTGACCCTAACCTTGCCTTTTTATACAAAACATTACACAGAAATTTCAAAGAAATAAGTTCAGAATTAAATAATATAATTAAAATAAGAAACACAACATTAAAAAGGTTTTAAACAACTACAGTATGGCCCACACCTTGAGACTGATGAGGATCTGGATCTGTAGACATGGATGTGGAGAGGAGGGATGGAGAGAGAGTCAGTGTTTGAAAGGGGAATCCCCTTCCATGAAATCGACCGGTAGCTTATTTCCAGGAGTTTTTCCCTTCTTTTCCTTTTTTCACTAGCACCTGGCTGGCTTTAGTTAAAAAAAAAAAAATCTGTCTAATATGGTCTTATGTTGGCATTTCCTTAACTGTTTTCTATATTATCATCAACAATATCAATAACACGGTTAACCAATTCCTTTTGATGATAATTCTTTTAAAAAACTCTTTCTTAGGACCTGTGTTTTTTTTTAATGTAAAAATAGTAATAAAATAACCCAGAACTAAGAAAATTAGAGAAAATCGCTTGGAAAACAGCAGCAAAAAGTTTGGAAAATGCTCACTAACCACGCCAACTAGTGCCCCGTGTCCAAAACACGAACTGATTTTGTTTCCAAAATTCATATGCGTTGGGCTGGAGTCTGATGTTTTGTTTGAGCTCTGATGCAAAATTTTCTCAACATTTTGCATCAAAATCTGATTATGTCAAGTACTGATGTGGTCTAGTACGGGGGTTCTACTGTATTACAATTCAATGTAAAGAACATCAAAATCTTCACAACTGGACCAATTTATAACTGGTAAATGTAGAAACGATTGAAGCTGTTATGGACTTTCTCTTGCTTGCATCCATAATCAGTGCTCTTGGAAATAGCTGTCACGAGATCAAAAGACCAGTTACATAAGGTAAATCTGCTGCACAAAACCTCTTTAGAGAATTGAAAAGCAAGGATGCTACTTTGAGGACGAATGTCTGCTAGACCCTAGCCATGGTATTTTCAGTCACCTCATAAGCATGTGAAAGTGGACTATTGAATAGGGAAGACCGAAGAAGAATTGATGCCTTTGAGTTGTGTGCTGGAGACAAGTATTGAAAGTACAATGGATTGCTGAAAGGATAAACTGATCTATCGTGGATGAAGTATAGCCAGATTGTTCCGCAGAGGCAAAGATGCCAAGACTTTTTCTTGCATACTATGGACATATTGTCAGAAGACACTGGTTTCATGAGAGGACATCATGTTTGCTAAAGTGGAGGGGCAGAGAAAAAGAGGAAGGCTCTCAATAACATGAATTGACACTGACTGTGGCAATGGGCTCAAGTATAGGAATAATTGTGAGGATGGTGCAGGACTGGGTGACGTTTTGTTCTCTTTGCATAGGGTAGCTGTGGGTTGGAACCTGGTGGCACTGAATAACAACAATGATTTCATAGGTACATATAAGAATATCAGAAATATTTAATATTATTATTAAAATGATTAACTTAGCAGGCATGCTAACAGATCCTCTACAACAAGCTATGAGAGATCAAATGGAACAGAGACAGATGATAATCCTTGAATCCCGAGTCTCAGAATAATGAACTGAATTCTAGGAGCACTATCTTAGCAAGCACAGTGAGAACAGAAATGGGTGAAGTGTCAATGAAGAAAGAGAAGACTTAAACTTGGCTCAGGAATCTTGAACTTTTGGAAGCAGCATTCCACTGGCACATCAGTAACTGGCAATGAAATGGTGGGGATCTCCCTTATTTGCTACGCCCATCTGTGACCAAAAGTATGGCCAGCCCTCCCCCACCACCTTGGCCATCCACCAGCTGGTGACACTCTATGCACACTCACAAAGTCCCTGCTTTTCCCAAGGTCAGAACATTGTGTTCATGAATTGGACACCATGTGCATTCCTCCCATGTCTAAAGTTACATGAAACCACTGTCATCAGAATAGCAAGTTCCAGATCTACAGTTACCCCTGAACAACTGCCTTGTTCAAAGCTGCCCTCAGGGACTGAAATAATTCCTTATGGTATAACACCCAGCCACATCTGAGAAAGCACAAAGGAATTCCAGGTCATGTGCCCAAGCCCCATAAAACACATAGGCCACAGAAATTCCATCTAAGGCCAGTGTTCCACCACCTTCCACCCAACACTGTGAGATCCTTAATTATCAGAGGGCATCAAGTGACATGTAATGCTGCTCTGCCATCCCTAGCATTTTCCATTCATTCTTTCTTTTTTGTTTTGCTCTTCTTTCCTTCTCTTTGTTGTTAATACTTTATTTGTCAAATTTTTCTTTTCTTTTGTTCCACTTTTTAATTTCTGTTACTATTCTCTTTTATCTTTTTTCTAATACCCTCAGTATTGTTGCCTTTCTTCTTTTTCTTCTCCTTGATTTTATTTTCTTTCAATTTTTTTCTTTTTACTTATTTATGTTTCTTGCTGTTGTTTGTCTAATTTCCTCTGTTTGCTTTCATTGTTTTTATGTTTTTGACTACTGTTTGTTCTTTTTTTGGTTGTTGTTTTATCCTATCTGAAGGGAAATAGCCTCTGTGCTCACACATCTAACATTAAAAGTCACATCAATAGCTCCTGCAGCCATAGATGCTACAGGAAAGCCACTACTCAATCTTGTACTACCTGATCATCAACAAATATCTGAAGACATAGGCCAACATGCTTTCAACTATGTTATATGAAAACCAAACAGAATTGCAAACAAATTACCATTCTCCATTACATGAATCAGTAGACTGGTGGTTACTAACTGAGGTATAATCAACACACACTCTTCAATTAAGTAAAAATACAACAACGCTACAATGACATGGAAACAATAGACGATTTCTTTTCTCAAGAGGAAACAAGACATAGTGACACAAGAAAGTGACCAATATACAGAAACAGAAGATTTTTCTCAGAATTATAAAGCACTGGAACTACCTGCTAAGGAATTCAAAAGAATGTAATTTGTCCAAACTTCTTTAATGATTTGAGAGATTAGGACAAGAAAAGCCCAGAAACAACTCTAGAATATTCAGGAATACACTACTGATAAAACAATTGAAAAATATTAAAACACACAAAACAGCAAATATAAATCCAGAAAATTCATACTAAAATTTCAGAAATAAATATTCATTTATATGAGCAATGAAATATAATTAATCAATGAAAAGTTAAAATAATGAGCTTGCATTTAAATATTTTAATAATCTTTTGGAATAATAATAATTTTAAAAAGCAAACATATCAGAAGACCTAGGAATTATGTGGGACACTACCAAGAAGAAAAATGATGGGTTATCAGAATTCCAAATAGGAAGAAACAAAAAAAGCATAGAGACATTATCTGATAGTGTGTGTGTCATTAATGACTACTGGATTATTTGGAATATTGTTTATGCATCTATGGGAACAGGAACATATCTCCTTTCATATTTGGTTAATGACAAGAACAACCTTGGTGAGCTATTAAAAAGGAAGCATACCCAGAAAAAACATGATTTTCCATGATAAATCAATATTTTATTCATTGCTAAATATGACTTTCTAATATTTGTCAAATAATGTAGAAAAAATGTAGAAAAATGAATTAATGTGATCATTCCCGAACAAATTAAATAACATAAACTGTATTACATCCATATAAAAGAGGTTTTTAAAATAAAGAGTCCTGGATTAAAAATGCAGTCCTTTTACTTATATAGTGAATGGAGACCAATAGAGGGATATTGTATGGAAATCTGCCTAGTCTTAACAGTGTAAATAGACTACTGGTTATGGAAAGTACTTCAAAAAGTTTATGAGAAATGTCTTATGTTTTTTAATTTCATTAATTCACAATCTTTTTGATCGCTCTGTGTAATTCCTTTATTTCTTATCCGTTTATTTCATTCTTAAGCATGCTATGTTTGTCACTCTTAAGAAAAAAGTTCTATTTGTCAAATGAATGTAGGTAAAAGAGCTAACATTTAAATTGTTCTTATAGTTCTTTAGACAATAGCCTGTGTGCTTTAAAATATTGGTTTTTATAATTCTGCCAACAGTCCCTATGTCAGCGATTTTCAACCTGTGGGTCACGACCCCTCTGGGAGATTGAACGAACCTTTCACAAGGGTTGCCCAATTTATAATAGTAGCAAAATTACAGTTATGAAGTAGCAAGGAAAATAATTTTATGGTTAGGGGTCACCACAACATGAAAACTGTATTAAAGGGTTGCGGCATTAGGAAAGTTGAGAACCACTGTCCTATGTTGTGAAGCTTCATAATTGGGCAGCTTTTCTATATTCCCAGACCCATGTTAACCATCCTGGAAACCAGTTACCAACTCTGACATCTCTTAAAACCAAATTTTAGAGAGGGCAATAATTAGTCCACAAATACTATTTATCTTGCTCAGACTCTTTTTTTTTTTTTTTATAAAATTGTTCATTCTTTTTTTTTTTTTTCTTTTCTAACATTTTATTAGGGGCTCATACAACTGTTATCCCAATCCATACACACATCAATTGTGTAAAGCGCATTTGTACATCGTTTCTCAAAACATTTTCTCTCCATTTAAACCCCCGACATTAGGTCCTCATTTTCCCCTCCCTCCCCGCTCCCCCCTCCCGCATGAGCCCTTGATAGTTTATAAATGGGTATTTTGTCATATCTTGCCCTGTCCGACGTCTCCCTTCATCCACTTTTCGGTTGTCTGTCCCCCAGGGAGGAGGTCACACTCAGTTCCATGTAATCGGTTCCCTCTTTCCTACCCATTCTCCCTTTACCCTCCCTGTTTTGCCACTCACACCACTGGTCCTATAGGGCTCATCCATCCTGGATTCCCTGTATTTTCAGTTCCTATCTGTACCAGTGTACCTCCTCTGGGCTCAGACTCTTTTTGATCGCTTCCCTATTAAATATGCATTGGGGAAATACCTCTTTCAATTTTTACTAATGGAATTCTTAGTAGAGCTAACTGGTAGTCATACAAGAATTTTACCTAGTTGTATATACCATCTTTAGCATAATTAAAGACATATACTACTTCTTTAAAATGATAAATCTGAAATCACTTTAAAGTTATTATTAGATGACTTTCAAATATTATATATATCCTTATGTTGCTGAGACTTAAAAAGTAATTTTGATAATAAAAATTACACATTTGAAATTATCACAAATTATCCTCCTGTTTTATTCAAAGACCAAGTAGAGTGCAAATGGTTAACAAACTCAGCAGCTAAACCAAAGACTGGAAGTTTGCATCAACCCAGAAGCACTTCCGGCTGTCTACTTCCGGAAAACGGCCACTGAAATCCTTTGTGGAGCAGAGTTCTCTTCCAATACACATGCGGACAACATAAGTTGTTGTCGACTTGCCAACTACTCTTTTGCTCTATGATCAAAAGGCTGTGAGAAAAAAAAATAACCTAAAATGCAGAAAAGAGGATGTATGTATGCTGCAATTTCATGTATTGAAGGAATGCCATTATTTTCTTAATCATAATTCTAATTCTAATTAATATACTATAAAAGTTATAAGGGATAAATATAAACTTTGATTATACAATCAATATTAAGTGCAAACTGGCACTGAAAAGAAAGAATAGTGCAGTAAAGTCACTTTTGACATGATTTTCAATGTCTTTTATAATTACTTATTCAGGGAATTTATGAGTTAAACATTTAAAGTGAGAATAACTTCTTAAAAGCATACAATACCAGGCTAAATTGGTAAACTTAATATGTCAATGGAGAAATAAACGTATTTCTATTATGGAGTGAGCATGTTTAAATCAAATAGTTGCTGGTTTGGGATACTCTCCAGAATGTGGTAAGGTGGAATCTCCCTTCAATATTTGCAATTAATCTATTAGGATATAGTAGTGCCTAACATTGTGAAATTTAGCTTCAATGACTGCTTGCACAGAAAATAAAATGCATCATTTCAGACATTCATTTTCAATTTCATCTGTCTAGTGGAATGTTATCATGCACAAGATCAATAGAGTGATCTGACGAAACACAAATCAGGTTATACTCTCTTCTACCACAAAGATTTTAGATATACTACAGTACATACTAGTAGCCCGGTTAGTGTGGTGGTTATAAACTGGTCTACCAATCTCCAGGTCAACAGTGCAAACTACAAGCTGGTAGGCATGAGAAAGATGTGACTTTCTACTCTCATAAAAGTTACCATTTCAAAAACTTTCAAGGGCTGTTTTATCTCCTCCCGTAGGGTCACTATGACTTGGATCAACTCTGTTACAGTTAGGGAGATGGCACATAGCATATCATTACAAAGAATTCAGTCTTTTGGCAACATTTTCTACAGGAAACAAGAAAATTTCTCTTGATAACCTAATAAAACTGAATGAGTGGATTTTTAGTTTAGTGTTAATGTCAGTAAAGTCCTGTTTATCATGTTATTAACTGATTTTCTATTCTATTAACATATGCATATTAAATAATCCCTCATTTACCTATTTTGTCTATTCTTTCATGGATCTTGGGGGACGGACAACAGAAAAGTGGGTGAAGGGAGATATTGGACAGGGCAAGATATGACAAAATAATAATTTATAAATTATCAAGGTTTCATGAGAGGGGGAGCGGAGAGGGAGGGGAAAAATGAGGAGCTGATGCCAGGGGCTTAAGTGGAGAGGAAATGTTTTGAGAATGATGAAGGCAATGAATGTACAAATGTGCTTTACACAATTGATGTATGTATGGATTGTGATAAGAGTTGTATGAGCCCCTAATAAAATGATTTTTTTTAAAAATATGTTTATTATGCAGTGGTATCTCAGATAATAGATTTCAAATGATCAAATATGTACCATATGACCTTCATCTGCCAATATTGGCTATAGCTAAATATTGTAATAATTTAATGAACCCCGAATTGCCTGGTGCATTTGAGCCACTGTTTTCCTGTAAGTTGGTCACACTGCTGTAGTTTGTGTGTTGCTCTGATGCTGGAAGTTCAGACATTGGCATTTCAAATACCAGCAGGATCATCCAAATTTAACAAGTGCCAGCAGAACTTCCAGACTAAGAACAAACTATGAAGAAGGAAGGCTTCCTGGTGGCATAGGCATTGCACATTGGGCTGCTAACTTTAAGACCAACGTTTGAAATCACCAGGTGCGTCTGGAGAGAAAGGTGGGATTTTCTACTTCCATAACAGGACAGTCTTGGAAACTCATAGGGACAGTTCTACTCTGCCTTGTAGGTTCATTATGAGTCAGGATAGAATCAATGACAGTAAGTAAAAATAGTAATGAAACAATAGGCTGTTGACTCTAGAGGAATTATCCATTGAAACTTTTATGGATATCATTGTCATATACTGAAAACCTTATTAATTTAAGCAGAACATCGTCAGAAATAGTGCTAGGAGTTGAGTCTATCAGGTCAGAAGACACTCAAAATATGACTGTGGGAAGCTGACTTTTCAAAGTAGAGTCAAGCCTGAAGGGATAAAGCCCTAGGGGCCTTCATCGCTGATGGGGCACAAATCAAAATGATCTGAAACAACTGCAATCATCAATTAATAATTAGAACTTGGAATGTAAAAAGTATGAGACTAGGAAAACAGGAACTTGTCAAAAATAAAATGGAGGTATAAAGACCAATATCTAAAGAAAATGACCATTTAGCTGAGCAAACTGCTCATGTGTTAAGGGAATGAGTGCAAGGAGGCCCATGTCCACCTGCCACCCTACTATTAAACCTATAAATATATGCACCTAGGTCCATTTCCCCCATAATCTTAAATATATTTACATATGAACATGTCTGTATTTAGGCCTCTATGTATGCCCTTTGCCTCCTACTCGTTTCCTCTTTTTCCTTATGCTTTCCTCCTGTCCCATTACCATGTTCAGCCTTCATTCTGGTTTCAGTAATTCCTCTCAGTTACCTTGCCCTTGGTCACTCCCTACCAGTCCTCCCAACCCCTCCCTGCCACTGGTTTTGAAACATTCGTTGTTCCCCTGTCCCTGGGCTGGCCAACACCTCCTCCCTTCCCCTACCTCCCAAGCCCTCATGTCCCTCCGGGACCGTTGGTCCCATTATTTTTTTCTCACATTGTTTGTCTAGCCTATCTTATCCAAGTGAACCTGAACACTTTATGATTTGATCGCCCTTATGATCTGTGTTAGGCTGGATGACTAGAGAAACAAATCCAGTAACATTCATATTTGTATCAGAAAGAGTTTTATATCAATAAGGCATCCCAGCCCAGCCCAATTCAAGTCCACAAATCTGATACTAGTCCATTCATAAGTCCTTCTCCAGACTCCTCAGTCACATGCAATGATGCAGACTGCAGGCCGATCACAGGCCAATGGGTGCAGCATCATGGCAGGGCACCAGCAATTCTGAGGGTGGCCACCAGAGTCCCAGAAAGCAGGAAACTGAAGCCACAGAGAGAGAAGGTTGTTCCGAGGGTCCCCCTCATGAGAAAGCCACACCCCAAAGAAGCCCCACCAAGTTCTGACCTGAGTGGCAGGTTGGATTTAACCGCACACTGTCATACATCTTCAAGTTGACATACAATTTTCAACCCCATGATCAGTTTAAACTTTTTCTACTTTTCAGTATGTTCTGCTTTCTTTTTAAAAAAGATCATTTTATTGGGGTTTCATTCAGCTTTTATGACAATCCATCCATCCATCTATTGTGTCAAGCAATTTGTACATTTGTTGCCATCATCATTTTCAAAACATTTTCTTTTTATTTGAGCCCTTGATATCAGCTCCTCATTTTTCCCTCCCTTTCCCGCTCTCCTTCCCTCATGAAGTTTTTAATCTGTTTTGCTTTGTTATTCTTATTCGTTTTGGGTTTTTTTTGTTTGTTTTCTTTATTTAAAAATCATTTTATTTGGGGCTCTAACAGATATAACAATCCCTAAATCAATATCAAGCAAACTTGTACAGATGCTGCCATCATCATTTGAAAACATTATCTTTTCCTTGAAACCTTTGATTTCAGCTCTTCTTTATTC
>NW_022103903.1:6446393-6462688 GCF_000313985.2 Echinops telfairi
CCGATGTATCCCTTCACCTACAATTCTGTAATTCTCCCCCTCGAGGGGGTTACACAGCCATCATTATGATAATTTCCCCTTTCCCCTCTTTCTTCTCCTCCCTTCCTGTATCCTCATGGAATCATTACTCCCATTACTGTTTCTGAGGGGTTTATCAATCCTGGATTCTGTGTATTGAAAGCCCTTATATGTACCAATGTACATATGCCAATCTAGTGGAATTTGTGAAGCAGAATGGAGTACATAATAGTATAGGAGGAAGCATTAAAGAACTAGAAGAATGTTGTGTGTTTTGTCAGTGCTATACTGCACCCTGGATGAATAGTCCCTTCTGTTTGGCACTTCTATGAGGGAGTTTCCAATTATCAACAGATGGGCTTTGGGTTTCCACTCTGACCCCTCTCCTGCACATCAATATGATTGTTTGTTTTGGAATTTTTGATACCTGCTACTGTCGATAAATCGTGATAGCAAAGGCTAGGGTTTTTCTTCCATGTGGGTTTAGTTGCTCCTCTAGTAGATGGCCGGCTGCTTGTTTGACTTCAAGCCTTTAAGACCTCAGATACTATATTAGCTTGGCACCATCAGCTTTCCTCACCACATTTGCTTATGTACCCATTTTGTCTTCAATGTTTGTGCCAAAGATGAGTATCATACAATGCCACATTATTAGAACAAAGTGTTCTTGTGTTTAGGGAAGACTTGAGTAGAGGCCCAAAGTTCATCTGCTACCTTAATGTATTAACATATAAATATATATACATAGACCAATAATCCAAAATATATATTATATATTTACATATGTACATGTCTATATTTATACCTCTATATGTACAGTTTTTACTTCATAGTTCTTTCCTCTATTTCCTTTTACTTTCCTCCTGCCCCACTATCTTTTCATTCCTTATTCACCTCCTGTTAATCACTCTCAGCTATATTACAATTGATCAAACACCACAAGGCAAGCTACAACTTCTTCACTGTCACTTTTAGATTCCTTGCTGTTCCCCTGTCCCTGACATTATGAATTTCTGCTCCCTTCCCCAGCTTCCTTCTCTCCCATGCACCCCCCCTGAGGGAACCTTTGGCCCCATCACTTTTTCTTCAGGATTGTTTATCCTGCCTATCTGATATAGCTAGACATAAAATAAGTAAATAATAATAATAAAACTAAAAATAGGTCCAGGTCTATGTGTTTGTGTTTGAATGTTTTCTGTATATGAACTGGGAATATGTAAATCTATTGACAGTAACTGGACTAATGTTACCTTGGGAGTAGGGCGGGGAGGTTGGGGGCAGAAAAGAGAGTCAATGAAGATGTGTACAAGAATGAAGAAAATGTTCTGAAACATATTGCTGTTATGCTTCCTGATGTGAATATATTATTTGTATTATATGTAAATTATATGCCAATAAAACTTTTGAAACATAAATAAATATTCTATAGGTAAGATATTGGATGATGCAGGAAGCCTGGAATGAAGGTTGGAGGAATACAGAAAAATCAATACACCAACATGAAATAGTTAAAAATCTATCATTTCAAGAGACAGCATGTGAGCAAGTACCATTAGTCGGTATTGATGGAAGAAGTGCAAGCTACACAAAGCATCAGCAAAAATCAAGGTTCCAAGAATTGATTGAACACCAATGAAATGTTTCAACAAACGGATGAAGCACTGGAAGCACTCCCATTGGGTGGGCCAGGAAATTTGGGGGAGACTGACTTAGCCAACTGACTACAAGAGAGCCAAATTGTACCAAATTCAAAGGAAGGTGACCTAACAGAATGCCTATGGAACTACTAATCTTTTTTCTGAATATCATACAAAAATGGTTGCAGCAACACATTGAAAGGGAGCTTCCAGAGGTTCAGGCCTGATCCAGGAAAGAATATGGAGCAAGAGGCATAATTTCTGATATCAGATAGCTCTTTGAAGAGAATACAAAAAAGATGTTTGTTTCCTCGTGTTGCATTGAATATGCAAAGACACTCGACTGTATGGATTATAAGAAAGTATAAATAGCCTTGAGACAAAATGGAATTCCAGAAAACTTAATTGTGCGAATGCAAAATCTTCACGTGGATCAAGGGACAATTGAACAAACAGAACAGCGGAATAGTTTATGACAGTTACATAATCTCCTGTCAACTGGAACGAATGGGTGGAGTCTAGCCTGTCAATCAGGTCGCAGTTGGAGGACCTCATTTGGAGGCATGAAAAAGATAAATAGCTGACTGGAGGTGAGAACCAGTCCCTCTCCTTCTCTTTCCTGCTGTCGAGACACTCAGAGAGCTGGAGGAGACACATGGAGACCCACACCAGTGTTGAGGTGCTTCTATCACCACTGGATCCACAAGACTTTACACCCACTGGCCTGTGATCTTCTAGCATGTGTTGCATGAGTCTGAAGAGGAATTTATAGACTGATATTGGACATACAGGCTAATATCAGACTTATGGACTTGAACTGAATTGGACTGGGATGTTTTCTCAATATGCAATAACCCTTTGCTATAAAGTTCTGTCTTACACATAAGAGTGTCAATGAATTTGTTTCTCTACTCTACCCAACGAATACATAATTCAAGGTTTAAAATCAAGAATGATGTCTGACACAATTGTGCCTTCTCACATACTCATTCAATATTCATGCTAGATAAAATAATCAGAAAAGCTGGATTTTATGAAGATTAATGTGGCATATGGTTTGGAAGAAGTCTTATTAATAATATGAACTATACAGGTGATACAACTTACTTGTTGAAAGCGAGGAGGATTGGAAGTATTTGCTGTTGAAAATCAAGGACTACAGCCTTTAATATGGATCATAACTCAAAGTAAAGAATAAAAAATCCTCACAACCAGACAAATAATAAACATCATGGTAAATGGAGAAAAGATTGATTTTGTGAAGAATATTAGTGTGCTTGGATCAACAATTGATGGGAGTAGTTAATGGAAGTAGCTTTCAAGACATTAAAGGAAGCACTGCAATGGGAAAATGTGCTATACAAGACCTCTTTAATTTACTGAAAAGCAAGGATGTTACTTGGAGGACTTAAGTGCACCTGACCTAATCCATGTTGTTTTCAACTATCTCATATGCATGGGGAAGTGGGACATCTAATAATACATACCAAGGGACTACCAATACATTTGAATTATGGTTCTGTCTAAGAATATTGAAAGTACCATGAATCGTCAAACAACAAACAAATCTGTCTTGAAAGAAGTACAGCCAGAGTGCTCCTTAAAGGCTCCTTAGAAGAATAGCGAGACTTTGTCCCATGTACTTTGAGCATGTTTTCAAGGGAGACAAGCCCCTGAAGGAAGACATGGTGCTTGCTAAAGTCAAAGGACAACTAAAGGGAGAAGGTCCTACACAAGGTGGATTGACACAGTGGCTACAGCAATGGGCTCAAATGTAAGAACCATTGCAAATGCAGTGCAGGAGCAAGCAGTGTTTCCTTCTCTTGTAAATATGGTCAATCTGAGTCATAACTGATTCAATAGTACCTGCCAACAACAACAGTGTATTTTAAAAGAGGTCTCATGGTGCTGTGGGTTAAGTTTTGTGTTGCCAAATGTAATATGCTAACCCAATTCACAGCAGACATTATCTACTTCTATAAATATCTACAGTTTCATAGACCCAATACTGTGTCCCTATGAGTCAAGATTGAGTCTTTAGCAGTGAATTTAGTTTATAATGAAATTTAGGATTTGGGTTGGCCCAAGTGATTTGCAGCTGGCTGCTAAGCTAAAAGGTGTAGTTTAAACACACTAAGTGATTCCTGGGAAGAAAGGCATGGTTTTCTGCTTTGTGAGGGTTTTTATGGTTGCGTGTGGCAGCAGGAACATCAGACTGCAGAAGCGGACATGAGCATTGCTATGACACTCTATGGCAGGGCAGAAGTAGTGGACTACGATAGGGAGGACACAGCAGCTTCCCTGGCCAGCAGTGGTGTACCTTCATCTGAAAATAGTTAGTTTGGACCTTAATTTTGTATAAAATGACATACTTCAAAAAAATTAGCACTCATAATGCAACTCAATTAATCTTTGTGATTCCAAATTTACAACATGTTTGACACGAACTTACAACATAGATATGGATTTAAGTTCATTTATCATTCAAACTTGCTAGTGTTGGCTGTCTCTTCCCTAAGATTGCCTAAATAGTAGTTGTAAACAGCATTTCCTCTTTTGCTCAGCTCAGGTACATGGCATCATTCATCTGATCATCTCTCTCATTGTCTCCGCATCCCAAAGTGGCATGCACATTATTCTCAAAATGGATAAGTATTTATAAATATTTTCTAATTTTCTACCTGCTCTGTTTTTGTTCATGTTGCCATTTATGCCTATCTGTATTGTCTGCTTAAAATCATTTCCCCATTTTAGTAAATTATTACCATTTTTCCTTATTGAATGCATTTAGTAATGCCTTTTTTCTTCCCCAAAGTGCTATACTTTTCTTATTTGCTCCACTTACATTTTATTTTATCCATCACATAACTATAACAAAGCATTATTATTTTATATTTGTTTTCTCAGTATAGAGCTGTAATAAAAATATACCTCTGTATTGATGGTTTCTTGAGGATATGGAAGAGAAGGTTGGAGGGAATTGAGGAGCTGATACATGTGTACAAGAAAGTAAAAAATACTCTAAAAATTAATGTTGATAATTTACAACTCTTCTTATTATGATTGAACTATTGAATCTTTGATATGTGAATTATATGCCAATAAAATTGCTAAAAAAATAATAAAAAGAAAATGTTCCTCAAGTTTGAATGTCTTCTGAATCTACAACTCACTTGCTGTGTAACCTTTACTTCTCTGAACTTCAGTTTTCTCATATAGAAAATTTGGGTATGAATGGAAACTTTGGGTACGCATGGAACCTTTCACACAGTATCATTTTGAATAGTACACAAGTTAGCACTTTAAAGCTTTGTCCAAGTATTTGAAAAACAATAAATATTTACTCTTAGTTTAATAACCATTATTTGAATACAATGAATGTTTTTTACTCTTCAATGTCCAGCACAAAAATTTCTTAGAGTATAAGCTTAATATATGCTAAAAGATATAGACTCAAGTAACAACTAAATTGATATTTTATGATATGAATTACAGAAATTATTTTCTATTAAATGGTAGATGATAGAGTGAAATACTATGTTGCATAAAATTAATTTTTCACTTTTTAATTTTAGCATCTTCTTTTAAACTAAACAAATTATTTTATTTTCATGAATTTTCTAAATGGCTATAATCTTATTCAGTATAAACACACTAGCATTCTATTCAATAGTTAAATGCATTGTTAAACTAGAAGACATGTTTATCAATTCTCCTTAAAATAATAGATATGAATGATTTATCATGCATTACCTTACAAGAAATATTCCTACAAATCCCTGGAATCATAATGAACCTTATTTTATTGAAGCCTCCTGCATAACTTTATACAGTGGTGTAACTTTAATGTTTTCCAGAAAGTACTTCTATAAACCAATACTCCATTATGAAATAATAATGCCGATAGAGATGAAGTGTGTGTAATACAATGCTTTCCTCGTACTATTAGCCTTCAAAAATTAATGTGGATTTAATTTACCAGATTCTTGTTAAAACCCTCTACTAACTGGATCTCTGAAACAGTGATAGTTTTGATCATGCCAACCATTGTTTGGAAGCAGAAGAACCCTTGCGAGGGTGGTGCAGCCCTGGACAGGGTTTCCTTCTGTTGTACTCAGGCTCATTTTGAGCCAGGTCAACCGGAGGGCACCTAACCACAGGTATTTTGGAGGGAAAGGCATCTAAAAAGGAGTAGATCTCAGCAATGGATTTCTTGGTAACCAGACAACAGTGGAAGATTCCAACATAGCAAAACTGAAGAATTTTTGATTTAGAGATTTGCTTTCCTTTTGATAAATTTAATTAACACATACATACAGTCTCTTGTGCAAACAATTTTTCTCCCCAATATTGTACTAAGTTCACAACCTAAAAATGTCACTTTGGGGAGAGGTGTCATTTTTCATCATGTGTTTCTTACTACCAAAATAACTTAGGGAGTTCCCGATCTCCTTTCTTAGTTTGAATAAATCGTCCTGCTTTCTCTATTAAGATTCTGAATATGAAAAAAAAGATTATGAATATGTGATCCCATGAAAATCAAATTATGGACTGTGTATAATAATATTAGTGTAACAATTAATAATATTGTCTTGTAACACTATGACAAATATGTTTTACTAGCCTGGACAAATAATCAAAATTTGTAGTATGCTATCTGAAGGTAATGCAAAATCATTTCTGCATTCCAAACTATCTAGTGGTGGACAACTTTTTAAACAAAATACAGAAGCAAATTTGACACTCTTCCAAATCTTACCAGTTTTTACTATGATATTCATCATTATATTCTAAACTCTATTTAAATTAAATTATTGAATATAACAACAGATTTATTTCTTATCCTGTATAATTGCAGTCATTTTAAAATTCTAAGTAATTCTTTTTGTTTAAAGAAAAATCAAAAGTAAGTGTGAAGTATGAAAAATATCTGTATTCAAATAAAATTTACTTGCATGAGTATTGGTTAAAATTTTTAAATGAAATATTGAAATAGTGTAGCTAGAATTTATATTATGGATGAATTTGATTTACACAAAATATCCCTAAAAGCACACTAGTAAAAGCATTAAAAATCAAACTATTGGAGAAAAATTAAATATACCAATATGCAGACTATAAAAGAGTAGACAAATACAGTGATTAAATTATCAGCATAGTAAATTCAGTATAATCAATTTATACCTGATCCCAGTAATGTTATTTCCAGTCACATTTTCTGCATGTGAAATCTAGACTGTTTGAAAAACAATAGAAAAGAATTAATGCTATTGGTGAAGAATATTTAAAATACCTTGGATTGCTTAAAGAACCAACAAATCTGCTTTGGGACATGAACAGCCAGAATTTCCCATAACAAAGAGTTGGCAAGATTGTACAACAGGATGGTCCTTGGAGAAGGACATCATGCTTGGGCAAGGAGAATTCCATCCAGAGGAGGAAGACCCTTAATGAAGTTGATGAACCCAATGACTGCACCAATCGGCTCAGACCTAAAAATGATGATGCTGTTGCAGCACTGGACAGTCATGTACGTAAGATTGCTATGAGACAGAACTTACTCAAAAGCACCTACCAATACATGTTACAAAAAAAATCAATTCTGTTGAGTCCAGTTCTGACTTATGGCTATCTTGTAGGACAGAGTAGAATTTTCCTCTAGGGTTATCCAAAGCTGTAAACCTTTATGGGAGCAAACGCACACATCTTACTCCTTCTGAGAATCTGGTGAGGTTCAAACACTTAACTTTGGATAAGCAGTGAGCACTTAACTGAGTCATCAGAATGCCCCAATATATAATCGACATTAGCAATATATAATAGATATTTCATTTTATAAATGTAATTCTATATTTAGATTGTACATTTATAAATGTAATTATATAATATAATTATACATGCATATTTAATTATAATTACAAGATATAAGTAAAAATAATGTATCGTTTACATATAAATGTAAGTATGTAAAATTATAAATATGTAATTAATATATCTGTATATAATATATAATACAATAATTAGAAGCTTTTAACAATTATTTGGAAAGGGATTATATTTATTAAAGAATTTTTGTCAGTTCTTCTCAATAGCCAAGACCTATATCATTACTGGTACACACCTTTACAAATTTTAACATTTTACTAATTAGGTAAGAAATATATTAGTGTTATTGGCCCGAGTTTCCAGTTATTTCCACATCACCAACTCTTCATCAGTCAAAATACTGGAATTTTTCTCTCATAGAATATTTTGAAATTTGTATTGCCTCAATGTGAGAAAAAGCTTGAACTCTCGATGGGGTGGTCATCATGTATGCCCGCTCGTTTGCCATCACCGGAAGACATTTGACTGGGCTTTGGCACTTTTCTTTTAGAAACATTTGCACAGATGAACGAGCAGGAGAGGACTAAAGTGCCAGTGGCTTTCTTATTTTTCAGAGATTTGAAATCCCTGATGTGCTGAGAACAGTAACTTAAACACAATAAAATCCAGCATAAATTTAGAAGAATAAAGGGTTTTATTGTATTGCCCTAGTAGTTTTATGTGATTTACTGATTTAGAAGCATCCCTGTGTCCAAAGATGACTGGTTGTCGTAAGCCTAGGAACATCTTTACCACTTAACCAATGCGTCATGTTTCTGACACTACCATCCTAATTCTAGAATGATGAAAACTGTTCATATTTTGCATTCAGTCTCCTTGAATCCGATGATTTAATAAAAGTAAACAATAGGCCTTAGATTTTTTTTATAATTCAAATATCATATCTATATATAATTCTAATTATTTTTAAATCACAGAAAGCTATGGTTTACCATCATTTTGAGAAAGTGATCTTGCTTATTTAACTACCTGCCATAAAATCCCACTTTAACATCATTGACAGCCATTTTCAAGTTCATGCTAATGCTTATATAAAAATGTGATGCTAATGATTTTATAAAATATAAACAAACGTGTATGAATGTATGTATGAATATATATACTTATACATACTTTAACTGTGGTATTTTTTCCCTAGTTTTATCTAAGGTGGTACTCTATAATTCAGTATGTTTCTATGCATATGAAAAGTAGGAGAAAGTGGTTTTTTCCCATGATATTTAGTGCAAGAGCACAATGTGTTATGCTTGTTTAGCACCTGCTGTGCTGCCACATGCCAATCCTTGCTCTCCTATCACCCTTCCCTTTTATAAACATCAGACAGAAGGGACACTGTGTAAGATGGTTTCACTTTGGAATAAAAATATTTTCCTATTGCTTAACAGAACTTTGAGTCGTTTACAAGCCTACGAGAAAAATAAGGGTTGCCACTCCTGTACAGATTCAAAGACTCCAAAGGGTCACTGGGAATCAAAGCTGACTCAATGGCAATGTTTTTCTCTCTCTTCTTCCTGATTTGAAGGTATACTTCATGTCATCACTAACATTACAAATGGACAGTCCCAAGAGAAGAACAATCCCTACACGGTTCCTATTCTAAAAGTCAGATGGCTTCTAAAAGATGGAGAGCCCCTGAAACACATCACTTCTTAATTGCACTTATGTGTTTTTAAGGTCTTGAATTTTTTAAAATTCCAGAATGAAAATGGACAGATTTTGCTTGTTATTTTTTGTTTTTATTTTATTATGTGTGTGTGTGGTTGCTATATAATATTCTCTGTTATTTTAATTCAACTCATAATAATTTCAATAGAGGTCACAAATATTACATTTAAATTCCACTTTACCAGGTATTAAAAGAAAACATATATCTTGATCATTTCTTGAGTACTTCATGTCATACTTCAAGCAACAGAATAGCCAAGTGGATGCCTTCTAGAGACACTGACCTTGAGGATAGAAAACTAGACAAACAATTAAGGAGGTAGTCATGCTCAGTCTAAACAGAACATTTAAAGGGTGATTCAGTTTTTTGCAACCTTTTAAGATATTCTACATAGATGAGAGACTAGATTTATTCTGTGTTGATTCAAAGTGTAACAAAAGAACCATTGATATTAATATACATGGACGTTTATGTGGGTCCTAAATAAATTAGGACCTTCCTTTCTTGCCAAAACTTACTTTATTTCATGAATCCTGGTTTAAAATATTTGTCAAACAGGTGTCTTTTGTGCTCTAATTGTCTTCCTCTGACTCATAACTTGTATGATTGTATGATTGTAAATTTATAATTTTTGTGCAGATTTTTGAGAGACAAATATGAAGTTTTCAAATACTGGCATTCTTATCTTATCTTACTTATTTAGTAAATTCAAGCCATACAAATATGTAGAAGCAATTGCAATGCAGTGAATTATTTAATATGATTCTTTTGTTGTGGGCTGTTACTCCCACTACATGACCTTTAGTTTTCCTGATTAGTCTGAGTAAGAGGGTGGGGAAAATACTGTTTGAATTCTGATTCAGGTATGAGTGATTGCTAACACATTTTATTATGATTACCATCCTGCTGGGTGTAAAATTTCAGATGGAAGAAGAGGAATCTCACTACCAGCAAGAGAGAAGAGCCAAGAGTGGAGTGTCCTTTGGACCCTGAGATCCTTGTGCATTGAGGCCCCTTGATCCAGAAGACAGCTTTGACACCAGAGGAACAGCAGAGGAGCAACAACAGCAGATCCAAGATCCAGAACATGAGACAAAGGAGAGGACTGTGAACCCTGCAGAGCAGGTAAAGCTGAGTTTGTTTCAGCGGGAGGCTAGATTGTAGAGTAGCGTGTCCTGAGAACTTAACTGGGGAGCTGGGTTTGCTGAGCAAGGAGCTGTTGCTGAGCGCCTTCAGGCTGAGGCTAATAGTGAATTGATTTGCCATTTGGGGACCTATTTGCAGTCCCCAGAGTTTGTTAACATTGCTTGACAACAGCACAAGCCAGCCCAAGAGGTTGAGGGAAAGAGACCTGCCTGCAGGCATGGCAGAAAATAAACAACTTCGCCCTGAGCATTTCTCACCTGGACTGTAACCTATTGTTTTTCATAATACCCCAAAGTTGTGAGTATTGTCGAAGAGTTATAGATGGCCATTGCAATGAATTTTTGAACCAAGCAGAAAAGTAGAGTGTGCTCTGGGAGACAGAGCGTTAAGAATAATGACTGCCCCATTGCGGTGGGGTCAGACTGGGCACAATTTTGGCACGGTGTCTCCACTGTTGTTCCCCGTAGTGCTTTGGGTCAGTGAGGGGATGCAGTGTCTCGTGGTGGGGCTGACCCTACGGTACTCTGTGCATTTGCTGCTCCAAGCAGGCTTGGTGGGCCAGGCTGCAGCCCACTCTCTCTCTCTCTCTCTCTCTCTCTCTCTCTCTCTCTCTTTCTCCTTCCCACTAAGTTTGCTCCTGTGTGTTCTGAACAGACCTGCCCCTCTCCTCCAGCAATATTTTCAGTACTGTCCTCTGTAGTGCATTCTTGCAGGATGGGGAGTGGGGGCTGGGGGGATGCATAGCTGGGGTGGTGGCGCCCCCACAGATCTCTCTGTTGATTTACTGCGTCATGCTGGTATTTTGCTTTCAAGTCTTGGCACACGAGGTTGAGCTCAGGGCCCTCTATCCAGGTAAAACACGAAGGGAGCGCAACAGAGCATCAAGGGGAGCAAAGCAATGAAGTCTCCCAGGAATCTGAAAAACGGACGTCAGGGTAAGGGCATGGTGCCTCCTTGTATTCAAGTGGAAAACGTTCATAAGTCAACAAGCAGACCTGGAACTATTTATAGGCTTTCCTTTTTCTTTTTTTTTCTCCCCATGTCTATCTATATAAGATAGGCAGGATAAACAGTTCTGAGGAGAAAACTGTGGGACTGATGGTTCCGGGGGACATGGGAGAGGGGGAGGGGGAGAAAGAAAGGGAGGAGCCAACAAACCCAGGGACAAGAGAACAATAAGTTATCTCAAATTGATGGTGACAAGGGTGTAGATTGCCTGATGGGGCTTGATCAAGTGCAACATAGCTGAGAGGAATTCCTGAGAGTCGAAAATGGTGGAACATGATAGTGGGACAAGAGGAAAGAAAAAGGAAATAGAAGGAAACAAACTAGGAGGCTAAGGACATTGATAGTGGTATAAATATAGGCATGTATATATGTAAGTATATTTATATATAACAATAGAGAAATAGATCTATGTACACATATTATATGTTAAATATTAAGGTAGCAGACAGACATTGGGCCTTCCCCAAAATCAAAAGACTAAGGAGATTAAAAACAAATCATTAGTCAGTTAATTTTAGTCAATTCATCAATGTTCGAGGAACTCAAGTACCAGTAATAGGAAGAAAATAGATGATTTTTTAAAAAATTTTCTATTTGTGCTGCCGTTGCTCTCAGCAAGGCTTAATCCCTTCCCCGCAGCTGTCCTGAATAAGTGTGATTTAAGAATACAGTGGGGAACAATGTGAAGTCAAATGAGTTCTGCTATCAACAAAGCACATGGCTCTTCAGCACCTCCTCTTGCTCTCTGCGGCTCATCAAACCAGGTGAGAGGTGAAGCCATATTTTCAGGGATCCTGGCACACACCACTTACTTCCACAAGGAATGCTGTATCAGTGGTTCAAAGAAAGACCTTTCTTAAGATATAACTTTCGATATGGTTTGACTGAAATCTATTCTGGCTTTAAGAAAATAGAAACAACAACATCCCCCGTGCCACCTCCCCACCAAAAAAACACAATAAAATAATAAATTACATGGCTTTAGATCACCAGATCCGAAATTAACTTCAGTTGTATAAAATTTGTTATTTTGGAATGACAGTGAATTTAGGGTTTCAGGGAAGCACTTTATAAAGAAACAGATAGTACAGAACAAAACAATTTTAAAAGAAAGGAAAAATTAACAGAACTAGGAGAATTCTGTTATTTTCACACTTTTGCCCTTAAAATATTTGGGAAGGAAAATAGAAATATATTGAAACAATCATGTAAATAGATAAATAATACACACTCTGCTCTCAGTATCCATGGGCCACATTTCAAGTGCAGCTAAAAATATTCAAGGAAAAATGGTTCATAGTCAAAAAACAATTAATTAGGAATATAGTACCAGGAATATAAAATTCAAATATGAAGGAGGAAATGGTATCAAAGATTACAGAAGGCTTTGAATAACCAAGGAAGTCTAAAACCCATTTGTAGAGTCCACACAAGGATTAAGCTGCCGTACCGATGTGAATAGCCTTGTTTGCAGAGAACAATGTAAATTAATTATGGCAGATGCAGTCAGATTAAAATGTAGTATCTTATCATTTGATCTCTCCTTTGACCCATTTTCCTTAAAAAAAGAAAAAAAATTGAAGGGGAAGTGCATGTGACTTAAGCCTCTGGTGAATACCCGGTGTTCATAGACATGGAATGTTAATAGCCTTGCTATAATGCATAACACATTGGAAAATGGATGATTGCAGATACAGTGAGTTTAAAATTAAACATCTTATCTTTTGATCTCTTGTTTGACCCATTTAAAATTTGTTATAGCTTTCCATATATTCTACTTTCCTTTCTATTGAGGTTTTTATGTGTTTTACTTCATAATTGTTGTTAGCTTTTATTTATTTGTCTTCTTTTAAAAATGTTTTTCTATATATGAATTGCAGAGAGGAACTGAATTAATGGTTCCTCGGAGATATAGCAAGGGAGGTTCAGGGGAAATGAAGAGCTACTCATGATAAGCACAAGGGACAAAGAAGATACTATAAAATTGATTACGGTTATGATTGTATAGCTCTTCTTGATATGAATTTTGAATTGTATGGTTTGTGAATTATATGCCAATAAAACTGCCTATAAAAGAGCAATTAAATTTGACAAGCAGAAATTAAGGTCAATTTAGCATATTTAACATTAGACTAATTAACATTAAAAAAGAAAAAGAGAAGTAAGATACCACGTGGTTAAGGAAATGAAATCTCAATTAAAAATATATATTTCAAATATCATTTGTTTATTTGAGGACTGCTGCTATTGTTAAGTACTATGAAATCAGTTCATATGTACGATGGGGTGAAATGCTTCTTGGCACCACATCATCCTCATATTTGTTAATATGTTTGAGTTCACAGTTGCGGTCTTACTATTTTTTCATTGACCTTACACTATCAAGCATGAAGTCCTTCTTCAAGAACAGACCCATCCTGATAATATGTCCAATATATGTGAAATGAGGATTCACTATCTTCCCTAAATAGGACATTCTTACTGTACTTTTTTTTCTTCCTTCCTTTCTTTCTTTTTTTAATTTTTTCTTTTTAATAATTTTATTAGGGGCTCATACAACTCTTATCACAATCCATACACACATCAATTATGTAAAGCACATTTGTACATTCATTGCCCTCATCATTCTCAAAACATTTGCTCTCCACCTAAGCCCCTGGCATCAGCTCCTCATTTTTCCCCTCCCTCCTTGCTCCCCCCTCCCTCATGAACCCTTGATAATATATAAATTATTATTTTGTCAGATCTTGCACTGTCCAATGTCTCCCTTCACCACTTTTCTGTTGTCCATACCCAGGGAGGAGCTTACATGTAGACCTTGTAATTGGTTCCCCTTTTCCAACCCATCCTCCCTCCACCCTCCCAGTATCGCCACTCACACCACTGGTCCTGAAGGGATCATCTGCCCTGGATTCCCTGTGTTTCCAGTTCCTGTCTGTACCAGTGTACATCCTCTGGTGTAGCCAGATTTGTAAGGTAGAATTAGGATCATGATAGTGTGGGAGGAGGAAGCATTTAGGAACTAGTGGAAAGTTGTATGTTTCATCGTTGCTACATCGCACCCTGACTGGCTTATCTCCTCCCTGTGACCTGTCTGTAAGGGGATGTCCAGTGGCTTACAAATGGGCATTGGGTCTCTACTCTGCATTCCCCCCATCACTCCCTATGATAAAGGGGGAAAAAAAAACAATAAAAAAGAAATGGGTAGCGGGAGCACAGGGCACTACCCACCCAAGGGGTGGGTATTGTTTATATCTACACAGGGAAAGGGGGACTAGACTTCAACCCAGTGCTCCAAGATGTGAATGCAACATGCCAGAGTGGAGTAGGTAACCAGTGGAAATGTCTGTGGGGCCACCCCCAATCCCAACTACTATGTGAACATGTGCCCCTCCCCCCAGAAAAATTTATTTCAAAGGACTTCATGGAATCTGCAGCTCTGGGAGTGGGACATATCTGATCAGAGCACATGGGAGCAGATGAAGAGGGAGGAGGAGAGAGTGGAGCACACCCTGGCCCACCAGGCCATGAGGATGATGTTCGCATTAGAGCAGCAGTCTCACTGTACTTTTTACTGTACTTTTGTCAATCAATAATCTTCACCAACACCATTATTCAAACGTATGATGTAGTTTCTTGTTCTCTGGTCTTCCCTTTTCCTTGTCCAGCTTTCATATGCATATGAGACAATTGAAAATTCCACAACTTAGTTTAGGAATACCTTTTCCAGCACACTAGTGTCAGGTCCTTAAGTTGACTTAAAAATGATGTAGTCTTGGTATTTCACTTTAAGTATAAATAAAAACAAAATACATACCTGTATCCAAAGAGAAATAAAAGTTTGCTTGCAAAACATTTGTCTTGTTAAACTTCTAAAATTTTATTACAGTTTTGGTTTCTCTTTTATAGGGAAAAAACATTATCCAAATAGACTTTATGAAAATACATGCTTTTTTGACAGCTACAGAATGTGTGCATTTGTATTAGTATAAATATTTATTGTGATAAACCAATATCTCTTAGAAATTGACTATTCTCCTAAAGTATGAGGCAAAAGCATTTATTGTCAAGATATTGGCTATTACACAAATGAAGAGCTAATGATACTGAAAGGACAGCATGTACTAAATTCCAGTCCTACTAGTGTATTATGAATTTCAGTCCTACTAGTGTTGTCTCTTAAGTAGATTAAAGGGAAGACCCAATTGGCTGTATCTGAATGAGATAGCTATTATCCATCCTTTCTAATAAATGGGGGGGAAGAGGGTAAGGTACTAACAAGGAAAAGTAAGAGATACAGATATCTGCAACTGGTCAAATGAAGATCCGATTGGTGGACAGTGAAAAATAAGTCATTTCAAATATTCAATTGCAAAATCATTCTATAGGTGACCCTATAAAATGAGAACAAATTTATTTAACTTGGTAGATTGGTCAATGATATAAAATATTGATTAGCTATTGAACAGTGTGCGAGTTAATTTAGGAAATATACCAGAAGTCTACAATTCTGGATCTTTCCTAAATAATCTTAACATTTTATTGAGTATAAAAGAGTGATTTTGATACTATCTATATCTCTATTACCAATCTATTACCTGTTCTATAAATCTCTCACCAATCTATATATTTCCTTGTATCTAAAACAAATAGGGGTAATCCAGCCTAGCAATTATATATGTACAATGATTTATTTTGGAATGTTTGCTTACACTATCAAGAAGAATCCTTAGAAATCATCTGTAAGTATTTCCCTCTGAATATAGACCCTTAAGTGGCTTTACTTTCTTTTTTTTAATTTTTAAATCAATTTATTGGGGCTCATACAATTCATCAGAATACATAGATCAATTGTATAAAACACATCTATACATTTGTTGCCCTCATTATTCCCAAAATTCGCTTGCCTCTTGGGTTCCCGGAATCAGCTCATT
>NW_022103903.1:6463239-6495741 GCF_000313985.2 Echinops telfairi
ATGATCACACATGTTGGTGTGCTGCTTCCATGTGGGCTTTGTTGCTTCAGGGCTAGATGGCCGCTTGTTTACTTTCAAGCCTTTAAGTCCCCAGATGCTATAGGTCTCAATAGCCGGGCACCATCAGCCTTCTTCACCACACTTACT
The DNA here is from genome assembly GCF_000313985.2 of Echinops telfairi. NCBI lineage: Eukaryota > Metazoa > Chordata > Mammalia > Afrosoricida > Tenrecidae > Echinops > Echinops telfairi. The sequence goes on from NW_022103903.1 coordinate 6,463,387, forward strand.
TATGCACACATTCATCTTCAGCGTTTATGTGGGGAAGGTGGTCACACAATAATGGCTTTACTTTCAATTCTCCAATTTCCATGTCATTCTCCCTTCTCTAAACTAATTTATTTTTCTTCAAACAGTTTTCATATATCCCAATTCTTTGATCTCCTGCTGTCTTCCATAATATACTTTTGTCTCCTTATAATTGACTTCTCCAAATTCAGAGTTCTTATTTCATCATTTCATTGATAGATATAAAAACTTGTTTAATTCTTAGCTATGTCTTATAATAATATAAAATTGTGTCATTGTTCCTGAGCCCATTTGTTTATACTCTGACATTCCCTTACACTACAAATGCTGCTTATTCTGTAGGCCCTGAACTCAAACACAAGTGACACACAACATATGCTCATAAACTGTGCATTTAATACACAATGAATGATGATTTACCCTTTAGAATTTATGGAAATAAGTTTCTAGTCTGAAATTTGAACACATTTAAAAAAAATCTATATTTATTTCAGAAAAGTCAAAAGAGTTTTAACAGATTTTCTTGGGACTTTTCTCAAAGGGTATGATGTCCCATATGTGTCTTATGTTTATTCATGTTTTCTACAAATCTAGATGGTATGAAATGCAATCCATACTAATATTGAAGGAAATTTTGTGCAACGAGATGTTTTTTTCATAAAACGAGTGTAGAAAAGTTAAAACACTGGCTGAATCTGTCTACATAAATATTATAGCTATGGAAAACATTTATACAGAGTGGAAAAGGCAGCTGCTAATGGTCACAAGGGCCAAACACCTGATGTGTTCTATAGTTTAAGAGAGGATATTTCTGTGACTACAGTGTGTGATAGTCTGAGACTCTTTCTGTGTGTGGATGGTGGACAGAGGATCCCCATAACACATTTTTAACTACGGACACACCTGAAAGGGAAAGGACTTCAATTATTTTCACTGCTTGAGAAATACAAGACACAAAAGGAATGACTAAAATATAAATGCAATGTGAAGAATTTCAGTGGCAGGTTTACAGGTGCTGAAAGTAAGATTCAATTTTCAACTGCTAAAATTTGATTTAAAAATTACTCCTAGAAAAAAACCAAATTAGATTTAAAAAATTATTAACTGAAGCAAAAATAATTCATAAACTATCTGTACCATACATTCTATATGCAAAATGAGAACAGAATAGAGTTTTATGAGAAATTGTGCATTTAATGAGAACCAGCTGTTGCTCTTTGCTTTGCTTTGTTTGCCTGAGGAATTTAGTGCTGTAACATGAACAATGAATTGGAGGAAAGAAATATATTGACATGGGTTATCCTGACGAATGGAATGGGTAAAGGAAATTTCTTTCAAATTTGGAAAATTGATCTATGGTATAAATATTGTCTAAGTAACTTTACAATGTGAAATTTAACAGCACCCGAAGAGAATAAAAACTGTCCTGTAATCTGCCTCCTTGTGGAAATTTGATAATTCCAGCCGTCTTTTAGTAATTGTGGACATATCCTTTTTAAAATATGAACGTTTTCATTATTATTAAAAGTAAATGCCAATAAAACCTAGCCACTTAAAAAAATTTGTTATAGTTCATGACTCCACGTTTACTGAGTGTTAACAACTCTGATGTTCTCACTTCGGCCTGCTTCTGGAGCTTTATGGTCTATCATGGTAGTCAGGAGACCGCAGTTCTCTGAAGGTTGCTGAGTGACTTCCTCATAGGTGGCAGTCGATACTGATTGTTGTCTGGGAACTATCTTAGAGCTCTTTATCCAGAAGCACCTGTATGAGAATTCTCCACATGGTTTGGGCTTCTTACATTTTGGCCGCAGGATTTTCAAGGGGAGGGTTCACAAGGCATGCATTTCAAGAAACAAGTAGCTACCCATTTCTTAGGAATTGAATCTCGATACTTGAACACAGTCACCTCTTTTATACAATGTGATTGGTTTTACCTGACTACAAAGTGAAGTGATACAAAACCTATCTCTGATAGATTTTTCAGAGAATATGTGGCCTTTTAAAATGTGTCTTAAAAATAACATTATGGAATGATTCTATGGGAGAGGGTTTTCTATTCTAACATGGCTATTAGTTAGAATAGAAAAGTATTACAAAGTCTGGAGGGTTCAGTTCTCTTTAACCACACATAAAATAAACATTGGTTTCAGTAATTTATCATGCATCCATTTTTCAGTACAGTTATATGTGATCAAATATACCAGCTGCATTTATGTGTGAATCCACTTAACAATTTAAGCAACACAAAATATATTTATATTGCTTGCAGCCTACTATTGCATATACTAAGTATTAAACATTTATATTATTAACAATAAGCCAAAATAACTAACAAATTTTTTATCCATTTGATTAAAGTCATAATGACAGTAGAACTGGAGAGTAGAATGGCACCCTCTAGGCTACTCAAGGCGGGGTCTTTCAGAAGCATATCTCCAGGAATTTCTTCCAAAGTGTGCCTGGTTGGCCCCGAGGTTTACCCGAGGTAGGCATTTACATGATGCCTTAAAAATGATAGCAAATGTAAAAGTCATTGATGTATCATTTAGAGACCAAGATTCTGGATGTCCCTGAAATGGACCAAATACTCCCAATTGTCTGCACTTTTCCAGTTGATAGCTTTCATCATGATATAGCTGTAAGTTTCTTCATCTTTCACTCCAAGAGTTTGCATATACATCAAAGAAGGTGAACTACTCATTTTCAAGGTGGCACTGAAAAAGTTCTATGCATGCAAAAATTAAAACTGTAAATATAATAAAGAATTAAAATAATATAGATAACAGAATTGGTAGGGATGCAACAATAAAAGAGTTGTAGAACGCCGTTCCATATATTCAAGATGTTAGAGGAATGAGCAAGGAACAATTTATGTATGCTTTTCTTAAATTACATAAATGAAAACTACAGTGACAGAGAAGAAGAATATACCATGTAAAATTAATGCCAGATTAAATATTTCAGAAAAATGTTAGGGTATCTAAACTCATAACAGTATGCTGTTGGGTGTCATCGAGGCTATTCTCATCCATACTGACCCTATGCATAACAGAAGGAAACACAGCCCAATGCTGGCCCACCTTCATGATTGTTCCCATTCCTAAGAGCATTGTTGCAATCACTTTGTAAATCTATCTCCTTAAGGACCTACCCTTCCTTTGCTGCCACTCCGCTTTACCAAGCATCCGGGGACTAGTATCTCCTATAATATGTCCAAAGATATAAGATGAGGTCTCAGCATCCTTGCGTCTAAGGAGTGGCTTGTCCATACTTCTTCCAAGACACATGGCTTTGTCCTGTCTGTAGACCATGGTACTTTCAATATTCTTCACCAGAGTTACAATTTAAACGCACCAGTTACACTTTGATCCTCCTTATTCAATGTCCAACTTTTACATGCATATGACCCTATTGAAAATGCCATGTCTTGGGTCAGGCACCCCTTAGTTCTCAAAATAACATCCTTGCTTTGCAATACTCAAGGGGTTTTGTGCAGCAGATTCATAAGGCACAATGCACACTTCTTTTGATCCCTTGACTGCTACTTTCATGGTTTAACAGTACACATTATTCAAAATGTGTTCAGAGAGAGGAAATCAAAGGGAAAAAGGAACACATTTTGAAGAAAACATTATTAAACTATATAAGCAGGCCTACAAATCAAAATATAATTGTAAGTGGAGTCAATAAATGAGTGGGTAGAAGAAGATATAGTTCAAGATAAATTATTAAACATGTTGAAAAAGTTAACATATATTATTGTCTAAAATGAGGATAAATATTTTAAAAATAAAAGAACTGATGTGGCAGGTAAAATAAAATTAAAGTAACATGGTAAATTTAAATCTAACCATATCACTAATTACATTAATTGAAAATAGTCTAAGGATAACAATTGAAAAATGAGTTTCATGTTATATTTTAACAAAATAAAAACTCAATAATATATGCTACCTACATATAAACTAACCCACTTAAAAATACAGAAATGTAAACCATGCAAAGATAGAATAACATTTACCATGCTAATATTAATCAAATTAGTTGAAGTGGCTATGCTAATAGCAAAGTCTACTTAAAAAGGAAGACTGTTAGGAAGTCTGCTGTTGTTGCTTGGGGCTGCAGAGCTGATTCTGACTTAGAACAACGCCGTGAATCCCAGAGTGAACTGCCTGACCTCGCACCATCCTCACAAGCAACGCTATGTTGTATCTCCACTGTCAGTCCCTCCACATGGCGGGTCTTCCCTTTTTCACTGACTGCCTTCTTTACTCCTGTGGTGACTTTCTCCAGGACTGGCCCCCCGTGGTGAGCTATTTAAAGTCAGCAAGATGAGCTATCAATCACTGCACAGCTGTTGTTGCTCAGGGACAGATAGGCTTATTCTTTAGGAAATCTACAGTCTTTGACAACCTTGTAAGATGTATAATCTGGTGGGGGCAATTAGACACATATTTCAGGAAATGAATATGGGAATTGTCGCACAATTATATATATATATATATAATTGCAATGAATTGCACTTGAAGAAACAGTTGAATTGGTGTATGTTTTGTTGTTAATATTCACAATAATAAAATAATTCTTTTAACATAAAAATAACCATTTCATAACAATAAACAAACTTATTATTATTGATAAGTCATCAATAATAATAGGGATCTTAAATATGTATGTAATTCATAATGGATATTTAAATGCATAAAATCAATGCTTTGGGCAGGGAGAAGTAGGCAAACCCATACTTATAGATTTCAACCTTCTTGATAAATAATTAGCACAACAGGAAATGAGTAGGGACATGAAAATATTGTGTTTACTGAACGAGTCATTAATGACTTTTAGAACATCCATTCCACAACAGTTGAACCTCTGTTATATAGGTTTGTACATATAGATGTGTACATAGAATATATGCCACAACAGATCATATGTTCTCCCAGTAGCAAATCTTTAGTAAATTTAGCAGTGTCAAAACCCTACAAAATATATTTTCTTACGAACAAAAACCACTACATTTGAAATCAACACCAAGAATATCGCAGAAAAGTCCACCCATAATTGGAGAGCAAATACTCTTCTATTTAACCCTCACATCACAGAATAAACAGAAAATTAAAAATTATTCTGTTACTTATGAAAATTTAAACCAATTTGTTCTACGGGATTGTAAAAAGGCAGTGTGGCATCAGATTTCATTTGAATGTAGGGAAAGAAAGGAGAGTCAATGTTATCATAACCCGAAAGGCGATTCCTACGAGTTGGAAGTCAGACACACCTCTACTCTAACCTACTTCCTAATATTGAAACGTGCCATCCTTCCCTGGCACGTCACTCCCCTATGCGTTCAATTGTATGTTACATTGGTTACACAGAAGTCATAGACTCGATTTACAATGATAGGATTTATTCGAAAAATAAAAGGTTACAAATCAGGATTAGGAGTAATTTGGGAGTAAAAGGAATAACTCAGGATATAATTTTTCATCTGAATTTTTTTTCTTATCCAAGTATGGAAGCAGGCTTCCCTCTAGGCCCTTGGTCCCTGGCTCTAGGGCCTCTTCCAAATTCTAGCCTGCTGAAGTCCATGTTTCAAAGAACTTTCGTTTCACTGAGAAGTGTCTGGAGGCGCCCAACTCTTCTAAAAACTTCCTGCCTGGAGGCACTTTGTTCTCTCATTTTGCTGGTTGATCCTTTGATATTAACAGGATAACTTCCTCCTTCGATTCATTTTAGGACGGAGAATCATAATTAACAGTTTAGTAGAGTACAGTGTTCACGAGGAGGTTACACAGATACTAGCCATTCAGGTTTGTTTTAGGTATCTATCTAATATATTCAAGTTATCCAGAAATCCTCTTTGGCTCACCTATTCTAATCTTTGGTATCACTTAAATAAGAAATGATCCCCTTGCCCTGGACCTCTAGAGGTGTCTGGAGAGCAAAGTCTCAAGAGATCAAATAACACATTGTATTGGGTGAATCTGCGGCACATACGTTTTAGCGTATTGGGAGAGAAGGATGTTACTTTGAGGACTGAGATGTGAAAATATTCCATTGCCTACTATGCCTGTGAAAGTTGAATACTGAATAAGGAAGATGGAAGAAAAATCTATACCATTGAATTGTGGTGCTGCAGAAAACTACTGAAAGTACCATAGACTTCAAAAAGGACAAACAAATTTGTCTTGGAAGAAGTAAGGCCAAAGATTCCTTAGAGGTAAGGATGGCAAGACTTCACCTTACGTACTTGGCACGCGTCAGGAGAGACCAATGCCTGCCAAAGCACGGTAAGCTCGGTCAAATAAGAAGAGAGGCAACAAGAAGAAGGCCTTCAACGAAACAGATCGACACATTGGCTGAATCAACGGGCTCAACCCAAGGAACACTCAGGAGAGTGGCACATGACCAGGCCGTGCTATCCATAGGGTGAATGTGGTTTGGAACCGGATCCTTGGTACCTCAAAACCACAACAGAGTCTCTGATAAAATTCAAAGAAGACATCATCTCCGTGCTGGGGACCTCTTGATGTAACTGGACAACAAAATCTGAACTGCACTTTGGGTTCAACTACTCTACTGAATGCCAGTAGGCTATGCTCTTACTACACTCTTTCATATGTACAGTTTCTAAAATTACGCTACTTAAAAATATTACAATTAACCATTAGCATTACGTATTCACAACTGGATATACAATTGTGTCAACATCTTCCCATATCCTCTCTTATGCTTATTAAAAACCTAAAATGTATAGTTAATACTTTTTCAATAAAAAGTGTGTGTGTTTAACTGGTCCATAAGTTATGTGTCTTGAAAAGAATTAAAAATAAATTTCATATTAAGAATAAAATTCCAAAATACAAAAATATAATTTTTTTAAGGAAATTAGATATTTTCAATGTGCCAGAACAGGAATTTATGCTCATTTGTTTATCAAGTAATAATACACATTTTTCTTCTTATTATTTACTGCAGTGGACTCAGGATTTTTGAGTCATTTGCTGCATTTTATTTCATTACTTTCTTTACCAAACATATTTTTCCATGAGACTCTCTTTTTTTTGACTGAATTATTATAATGCATACATATCTTCTTTGATAGAGCCTTTAAAACTTGTTACCAATGCTCTTCAAATAACATATATCTTTTAAATAAGCAAATTGAAAAACACTAACTTTAAAGCAGTATCCAAATTTATTTATGCTGTGAAAAATTATTAGTCTCTATTTGTGAATAACTTCCTACACATTGTCCAAGTTCTTGTTTTGAATTAACCTATTTTTCCCTCTTCCAATATAGAATTGTTCTATTTTTCCAGATTCACCTCAGCAAGGAGAAAATTATATTATACAATTTTCATAATCGAAGTGTACTTCACCCTAAACCGTGGGTAAAATATTGAAATACATATACACTTTGCCATAGTGATTTTGCCTTGGGATACTAACCACAAAGTTTATAGTTGGAATCCACCATCCACTCCATTGGAGAAGGACAAGGGTTTCTATTCTGTATATAGTTACAGGCTCAGAAACCCCAAAGGACAGTTCTACCTTGACATAGAGAGTCGCTGTGAGTCAGAATCCACGCTCTGTCAGTGGGTTTAGTTAGTATTAATCTGTCCTAATTTCTAATCAGCTACAAGACTTTAGACAAGTTAACAATACTACAATCTCTTCTCTTGCAGTGCCTTTGAGTCAATTCTGACTCACAGTCACTCCAGATGGGTTTCTGAGACTGTAACAATTTACAGGAGTAAAAAGCCCAGTCTTTCTCCTGTGGAGTTGCTATTGGTTTTGAACTTTCAACCATGCAGGTCACAGCTCAACTGCCTAACCACTACAAAATCAAGGTTAATCATATTTTGAAAAACGCATCAGCCATTTCTCTACTTCCTGATGATCTTTCCTAAGACAAAATATCATTTTTCAGCTCTGAACTCTTATCAAATCTAGTTTATTTTTATATGTTTATTACTTCTCCTAATTAGGCTCAACACAAACATTTCTCAACCCAGTCTGCTAATTCTCACTTAACCTTCAGCTTTGTTAGTAATACTTGCCTTCTGATGTGTCTACTAATCCATTTATCTATTACATAACATATCCCTTATTGAACTAAGGTCTCTTGACTCTGTCAGTCCTCCAGGTCTGAGATGAAGGCTTTGAATCTATTTCTCTGTGTTATAGCCACCAATTTATAGGAATTCTCTTATTGCAGCCCTTGCTAAATTAGGCAAAAGCCTTATTGGCCCTATGTGATTAGAAACTCTGGCTATAAGAAGTCTTCCCAGAAATATAACTTAGTAAGTCACTTTTCTGAATCTCACACTATCATTATTTAAATTATTTTGCTATTTTTTCTAAAGAAAAGCTGGATATGCCTATCCCATAGGTGTTGATAGCTTCTGATATTAAATATATTGCTGTCTTACTGGGAAATGGTTCCAACTCAGTTGGAGAGTACTTTTCTCCATCAAAGGTTCTATTTTTATCCCTAAAATTGTACTATAATTTGTAAAGAAATCATTTTTAATGTGCCACATAAGCAGTGTCTATTCACTATAAACATGTGCTTTGTGGTATGTCAGTGTGACTTCTGTTGGGCCCTAGAGGAGGAAATAATATGTTCCTATTTTTCAGTGCAGACAACCCCATTCCAATGGCATGTTCTCATCTATGTAGGTTGTTTTCAAATCTATAATTATTATGGAGTAGTTTTGTGTGCTTGCTATCTTTTTATGACTTTATTACATAAAACAAGAAAATAGCCTTTTATTGACCTTACATTGAGTTATACTTCACTTGCTTTGGTGTGTTGAATTGAAATGGGCTTTGTTGAACGTGTTCCTTTGCATTGAGTAATGCCGAGATGCACCAGCTTACATTTTTTTGTGCAACCTTTAGTGACACGGAAATGTGTAGGGCAGGATAGGGTTCCAAAGTCTTCATTCCGGTGCAGGGAATCGGGAAAGCATTCTTCCTGTGTCTGCTCTTGGCACAAGCAGTTATGGATGTGGAGCAGCCAGAAATTCTCAAGGTCCCTAAAAAGCAAAGGATAGGTATTCTACTTCTTAGTAACCAGTTATTATTTAGTATAATCCAAGACTGGAAACCCTTTTTGTCAACATGATATAATGGGTATTGTTTATAGGAACAGAAACTAAACCATACCATATCTCTGAGAAGACAAGCTTTTTAAAAAGGATGTAGTACAGGACAACAATATATGAATTGACCTGAAAGCACTTATTATTACATTAAAGATAAATATTAATCTGCATTTCAATGCGGACTGTTAAATTTTAACATCCAATCATCTTTCTTATTTACCACTCCAAATGTCCAAATACTAAAACAAAACTGCTTGTTTAAGCTGGGAAATTCTGTGAATTATCTCTGCTGAGAAAAAAAATGTAAATACGCATATTTTGTGTCTGTAAATGCACATTGGAGACTGATGTAAGCAATTATCTAAATATCAGATTATTTATCTATGCATACAAACAATATCCATAGAAAGAATATATGTGTACAATGTTTCAAAACAAATAAGAAAGCAAGTCAGTATTCTGTTAATAAAACAATGAAATCCTCTGAAAACTTGCATGCTTCACATGCTAGAACAATAAAGAATATTAAAATGGATAATATTCTTTTATTGTTGAAACATTTCCCTTTTTTATATGTGCCTACATAACATTTCCCCTTTCTAAGAGCCTGGCCTATTTTTTTTAAAATCTAAACTTGAAAATTTTGACTTTCCTCTTGTAGCCGATTGTGCTGATTTAGTGAAGTATCCTCAATGTGCTTAGATAAAATGTTTTCTGACAGAAAAAAAATAATATTGCTCATTCTAAAATGCTTTGTCTAAAGGTAAAAATAGCCAAATCCAGTCTTTCTTTAGAAAAATAAATTCCAAAGCATTTATATAATGACAGTGTGAGATTCAGAGGTTTATCAGGCTATATTTTTGGGAGACTTCTTAAACCAGAGTTCCCAATCAGAAAGAGCCAGTTAAGACATTTTTCTTAGTTATCTAGTGCTGCTCCAGTAGAAATAGCACAATAGGTGACTTTAACAAACAGAAATCGGTGTTCTCAGATTTTAAAAGGCTAGAAGCTTGAGTCTAGGTGCAAGGTGGGAGAGAAGGTATTCGCTCTGTGTCTGCTCTTGAACAAAGCTGCACATGGACCGTGAGTTCCCAAAATTCCAAGTCAAATTCAGAAGAGGACATGACATGAAATATATAATTGTGGAGCTCAGAAGGAGCCTGGCTAAAAGCAGGTAATTCCAGATGTATGTTTATTTGTGTTTTAATGACTATGCAAAGACATTACACTGTGGAACAGAACACAGCATAAGGCATTCCAGAGCACTGCATTGGGGTTATGTGTAACCTGCACATTGATGAAGATACAGTTGGCCAAAAAATATAAGGGAATATTATGTGGTTTAAAATTAGGAAAGGTATTTGTTAGGGTTGTATCTCTTCACCATATTTATCCAATTTGTATGCCGAGCAAATAATCTGAAAAATGGACTTTAAGGAGCAAAAGAGGGTGAGGATTGAAGGAAGGCTTATTAACAACCTGCAGTATTCAGATGATGCAGCCTTGCTTGCTGAAGACTAGGAGGAGTTGAAACACGTGCTAATGAAGATCAAAGTCTGTGGTTTTGTATTGATTACACCTCAAACTAAAAATTTTCATAACTAGACCAGCTGACAGTATTATAATAAACAGGGGCTGGGGATTGAAGCCTTCAAGGATATCACTTAGATTGGATCCACAGTGCTCGTGGAAGCAGTCATTAAGAAAAAAAGGACATATTGCATTGGCCAAACATGCTACATGAGACATCTTTCTAGCATTCAAGAGAAGAACTATCACTTTGAGGACTAAGGTGAGCCTTACTCCAACAATGGTATTTCTAAGCACCTCATGTGCATTATAAAGTTGGACAATATGAAGAAGATTGGAGAAGTGTCGATGCATTTGAATTATGGTGCGTGTGAATACTAAAAGTTCTGTGCACTGCCCGAAGAGCAAGAGAATATGTCATCAAAAAAATATAACTAGAATGATCATTAGAGGTGAAGATAATGAGACCTTATCTTATGTACTTTGAACATGGAATCAGGAGTGTGGTGATAGTGGGAGGGTGGAGGGAAGGTTGGGGGAAGAAATGGGGAAATGATTACAAGGATCTACACATAACTTCCTCCCTGGGGGACAGAAAACAGAAAAGTGGGTGAAGGGAGATGTTGGACTGTGTAAGACATGACAACATAGGGGTTCATGAGGGAGTGGGGAGTGGGGAAGGAAGCGAAAAATGAGGAGCTCAAGTAGAAAGCAAATGTTTTGAGAATGGTGAAGGCAACAAATGTACAAATGTGCTTGTCACAGTGGATGTATGTGTGGATTGTGATAAGAGTTGTATGAGCCCCCGATAAAATGATTAAAAAAAAAAAAAGACATTAAATGCAACAAAAAAAAAGAAGCCATTCCTTGAGTAAGAACAACGTGCTTGCTAAAATAGAGGGACTGTGAAAAATAGTAAGGAATTCAATGAATTGGATTGATATGATGGCTGCCACAGTGGACTCAAATTTAATAATAATAAGGATGGCCAGAACCATAGAGTTTTGCCTTCCCATGTGCAAAGGGTCACTGTAAGTCAGAACTGACTCAGGGCACCTAACTACTTTCTACTGGCTCAAATTCATTCTTTAGTTCTTCTCCTATATTTATTATTGATTTAGGATAAAAAACACCTACCAGAGAATGGGGATGTTTTGTTTTCTTTCAATCATGGATTTCCTCTCAAGTGTAGGATCACTAGATTTCTGTATTTTACAATTAACAACAGGCAAAATTGTTTTATGGTGTTTGGAAGTTAGGATTTAATTGCATTTCAGAATCAGAATTGAATGGATATATTCAGTGAATAGACTATTTAAGTTTAAATATACTAAATAATCTGTCCCTATAATCACCGTATATTTTGTTCTAAATCTATTGTCTCCATCTTTTCTTTAGGATATTTACTTATGAAAGAAAAACACTCAGTCATCCAGATAGTCAAATAAATTATTCATGTAACTTGTAGTGCATGGTATAAATATTCTATATTTTGACTTAGAATTAATAACTGTTATTAACTTTTATTATCTCTACCACCTCACTATAATGGGACTTTAACATTATGAGAAAACTACTGAGACAAAAACCAGTTAATCATTCTTCAAATAAATGATGACTCCTTTTACAGAGTTGGGCAGTGTGTATTTGAGTTTTAAAATCTTGAGTGAATGGAATCTTGCTGTTATAGTTCCATCGTTAAAATAAAAATTGAAAGGCTGAGTAAAGGAATATAAATGGAAATCACCCATTGACTGAAAATGTTAGAAACTCAAAATCATGGAGCCAACTGGGTTGGAAGATAAAGAAGTTTGTAAGAGAAGAGCTATTAAGCTGCATTTTCATTTGTTTCTCTATATCTACTCTTCCTTGTTGAGACAAACTAGTGAGAACTCAAACATTTAAATTAATGGTAACTCAGTGAATTATGAAAATCCTAACCTGCTTCATATTTTTCCTTGCCCTAATAATTATTAATATCACTTCTCATTGTGACAATCTTCCTTTCAGCCATTTGACATGGTTTGAACCAATAAAATATAACTAATTACTGGAGTGGGCTATTTCCAAGAAAAATGTTCTCTGATAATAAAAAAAGATGCAAAACAAATGAATCTTATCATTATTCTCCTTGCTTTAAGGATTTCTTCAGTCTCAGCAGTCAATTCTAACTCGGGGCAGCTGGTGGTTTTGAACTGCTTACCTTACGGTTAACAGACCAGCATGAAACCGGTACACCGGGGCTACACGGGACAATTGAAACAGTCACCTTGCAACTTTGAACAACGTGTGAAGACGCAGTCTTCCTGCTGCAACAATGGAATCAAGCGATGAAAAGCCACAGTGTCCACAACTAATTAAATGACTGAGGATGTTGTTCTTTGAACGGCTTTGTTCTGCGATTCTTCATCGATATTTGTGCTACTCACATTGACGAATATTTCTATCTCACACATTAAAGTTCAAAGGTCAATACATGATCACTCAACCTTGAACGCAATTGTCATGTAAGTTAGCATAGTGTTTTTCTATTTTTACTTCCTACTCTGGTTCCTGAAATATTTGAAAGGAATAAGGAAAATACCATGATTTAACTCAGAAAAAAAGATCATTTAGGTTATATTGGAAAATCATGTCTAATATTAAAATTGCGGACATATTCTATAGCATTACACAATAAAGCATATTAATTGCCTTTAAAAAAACAACAGAAAAAGAACAGATAGTACTGGCATTGACCTGTTCTTGGATCTCCTTTCCCACAAGTCCTGTCACATTAGACCAAGATGACAGTGCTTTCCGGCTGTATGTGTCAGGCTATTGTTTTCCTTGATGCCGCAAAAGGCTACCAAGTTTATCTTCTGCTGTGGGATTCAAAGAATATCTCCCTCAGATAGCTAACTAGTGGAAATAATTATAGATGTCCCGTCTTCACAGCTTGAGTGTTGGGTCAGGCAGCAAAAGGATTTTAACTTGGCATCTAGCATTCGGAAGAATCTACCATATTATTATTTTTCTTAGAAAATTGAAATAAAAATCATGTTACACTCCTGAAAAAAACAATAAAGGGAAGAAAAGTGGGTTATTTTTTGTTTATTTTCTTTGAATTTGACCTTCGTGGTCCATAAAACTGCTTTGCACAAAATTCTAATTTCCAAGGCTGATTAGACATTTACTGAAGTTTTATGCTTCTTCTTTGAAATGACATCCTGAAAAACATATAGTTTAAAAAATATGTTTTAAACAATTTTCCCCTGTAATAAAAAAAGAAACAATATGAATTTAGAACTAGCATTTTGACTTTTCCAATATCTATGTAAGAATATCAAAGTTGTGTTGATCACTGTATCATTAAAAACATATTGATTGAAGTGACATTTGTAACTTAGAAGAACTTAATAATTTTATATTTTCTCATAGACCCTCTGGAGGAAGGGTGTTTTAAATTAGTTTTCCTACAAAGCTATTTTTCTATATTTTGCTTTTATTCCATACCATCATTATTATTTAGAACAATAATGATAAAATTACAAAAGATTTAAGCTTCCTCAAAGAATTTGTGAGGTAATATACATTAACTATAGTGTTTTGTTCAAAGAATGAGGTTGAATTTTTTGTTTTGGAAATGTTGGTGGCAACATAAGTACAAGTGTGCTTAATACAATTGAATGATGGATTGTTATAAGATTTGTAAGCGGCCCCAATAAAATGATTAACAATAATAAAAAGATTCTAATAAAATCTATGTTCTAGGAACTTTTGTTTTAAGTACCTTAGATTTCATTTGTCAGTATATTAAATTTGGCTGGATAATAGCGGACATTAAAAGGACTGGTGTTTTGTTTATATTTTAATAGAATTCTATTGTTGTTAGATTTCATCAAGTTGATTCGGACACATGGCAAACTATGCGCAAGAGAACAAAGCAATGCTCTTTTGTGCTAATCTCACAAGTCTTGTTAGGTTCCAAGAAACTGTTACAGCCATTGTGACTAACTGTCTCTTCTCTGTCTCTCTACCTTCCCAAGCATGACGTCCTTTCCCAGAGACTAGGCTGTCCTGATAACACATCCAAAGTATCGGAGACAAAGTCTTGCTACTCTTGCTTGTAAAGAGGATTCTGTCTATACTTGTTCCCAAACAGAATTGTTTCTTCTATTGGAAATCCATGTTATTGTCAATATTCTTCACTAGCACCACAATTCAAGTTCATGAATTCTTCCTAGGTCTTCTGTAGTCACTGTCCAAGTTCCACATGCAAATAAGGTGGTTGAAAAGACAATGGCTTGGGTCAATAGCACCTTAGTCCTCACAATAATATGCTTGCTTTTCAATACTTTGATGAGATCTTATGCCAAAGATTTGCCCAATGCAACATGTTGTTTGATTTCATGATGACAGATTTCATTATGGTTAGAGTAGACATCTTTAAGTACTGCCATCTGCTCAACAACTTAAAATAGCAACCTATGCACAACAGAACAAAACACTGCTCAGTATACATGAACTCAGAGTGGAATGGTTTTACTCTCTTCCTTAACTAGTTATTGTGCCAGATATAATAAATATACAGCTATAAATCAATTATTCATGCCTTTCTAACAAACAAAAAGGAAAGATGAAAAGATCGAGATTTAAAAGTGAAAAGGCTAACATCCCAATGGAACCAAATGAAGTTGAAAGAACACATTACCAGGAAAGAATCCATTCCAGAGAAAGGTCTCCAAGGACAATGCTCAAATTATACAATAGCATGGCTATTGCATGCAAGTGAAATGTTGCTGATCACCCAGCATGGCTGTAGCAGTGCATTGACAGGGAGATGCCAGAGATTAAGGCAGTATCCAGGAGAAGACACAGAACAGGGATATCATTGCTGATGTAATGTGGATCTTGGCTCTAAGCAGAGAATACCAAAAAGATGTTTACTGGTATTTATTTGACTATGCCAACACATTTAATTATGTGGATCATAATCACCTATCAATTGCTTTGTGAAAAGAAAAGGGAATTCCAGAACATTTCATTGTTCTCATGAAGAACCTGTACATGGATCAAGAGGAAGATATGTGAAGAAAACAAGGGATTAATACATCTTTAAAATCAGGAAAGGTGTATCAGGGTTGTATCCTTAATCCGTATCCTGAGAAAATCATCAAAGAAGCTGGCTTATATGAAGAAAAACGTGACACCAGTGTTGAGGAAAGGCTTATGAAAACCTATAGTGTGCATATGACACACCTTTGTTAGCTGAATGCTAGAAGGATTTGAAGCATTTGCAAATGAAGATCACGGATTGCTGCCTTCAGTATTGATTATAACTCAATGTAAAGAAAATAAAAATCCTCACAACGCTATCAATAATTAACACGACAAACAGGGAAAAGGTTGAAGTTGTCAAGGATTTTTTTCTTGCCTAGATCCACAATCAATGAACACGGAAGGAGCAGTCAAGAGATGAAAGAATGCCTTTCATTGGACACATGAGCTGCACAGCCCTCTTTAAAGTATTGAAAATCAAGGATGTTACTTCGAGGACAATGGTGGGCCTGACCCAAGCAATGGTATTTTCAATTGCCCCATATGCATGTGAACTTTGGACATTGAATGAAGAAGAAAAAAAAAAGAATCCACACATTGGTGCTGATAAAGAATCTTTAAAGTACCATATACTGCCTATGGACAAACAAAACATACAAAATCTGTCTTAGAAGTAGAGTTTGAATGATCATTGGGATGATGAGACTTCATCTCATATATATTATATACAGTATGTTATCAGGACAGACAACTCCCTGGAGAAGGACATCACACTTAGTCAAATAGAGGACGGCCCGGGACAAGATGGTGTGACAGAGTGTCTGCAGTAATAAGGTCAACATAAGAGCAGTGGAGAAGACCATGCAGGCCCTGGTGGTGCTTCATTATCTTGTAGTAGGGTCTTTATGAGTCAGAACTGACTGGATGACAAGTAAGAATAATAATAACAACAATGAAAGGCTATACTCCAACACATTAGAAAATAAAGGGATTTCTAGAAACACAACATCAAAACAAATGGACACAGACTTACCTAGAAAACCTCAGAACATTCATAACAAAAGATAAAACTAGATCAAGTCACTAAAAAACTTCCAACCAACAAAAGGTCAGGACTGGATGGCTTCCCTGGGAAATTCCATTCAGAGAATGGCTGACATCAATGCTACACAGACTAACCCAGACAATATAAAATAGCATTATTCTACACTAATTTTATGCAGTATGCATAATCCTGATACCCAAACCAGGCAGAATCCTCACAAAGATAGAAAACTACATCAATACCCTTTTGAAAATAGACGAAAAATTTCTCAACAATATGCTAACCAGTAGACTCCAACAATATAATAATAATAATGTGCACAATCGAGTAGGATTCTTACCAGGTACTCAAGGGTGCTTCAACATTAGAAAAACTGCCATTGTAATTCACTATATTACCAAACAAAAAATAAGAACCACAACAGCATATCAATTGATGCGAAGAAAATATTTAACAATATCCAATATCCATTCCTGATTTTTTTTAATGAAGAAGAATAGAATGGGAAATTTTTTTAACACAATAAAGGCCATATATGAAAAATCAAGGACCAACATTTTACTCAATGGGGAAAAATTAAAAGTATCCCTCTGCAAATAGGCACAGACAAACATTCTCCTTATCACCACTCTTATTCATCATTTTTGCTGGAAATCTTAGCCAAAACCATTAGACAATAAAAAAAAATCATAGTGATCTAAATCTATTTACAGATGATGTGATTTTATACATATAACACCCTACAGACTGGATGAAATGACAGCCCTATTCAAAAAAACAGCAAACAACAATTTCTGGAAAGGTTTCATAGAATTTAGAACTCTTGTACTATTGGTTGGTCTGTAAACCTATACAACCCTCGTGGAAAGTGAAGTTCCATGTAAGTGAGTGATATCTCTTTAGGGTATATACCCTCAATAAATAAGAATCATAACACATGGACTCTCATGTTCATGGCATCGTTGTTCATGATGACAAGAACTCAGAAACAGCCCACATGCCCACAAGTAGAAGAATGGATAAAGAAACATTGGTACATACACACAAGGGAATAATGTGCATCACTAAAAAAAAATGATAAAACCATAGAACCCTTCATGACAAAAAATGAACCTGGAGAACATTATGCCGAGTGATGTTAGTCAATCATAAAAGGACAAATAATGAAAGATGACACCATTATACGGATAAAATCCAAGATAAAAATTTTTATACCAAAGGCAACAGACTTTTGAGATTCTCATGTGATGAGGGCAAGTGTAAGCTGATGAAGTAACAAACTAGAAAATTGACAGATATTGACTCATGTGAAAGGGATGAAAGAATTTGTGTTAGTCTTAGTAAGCAGATGGCATCCTGCAAATCATTCCCTGAGGGTTGTAGAGGCAGCAGTAGGCATGTCACAAGAAGGTTGCTTTGATTCCAAAGGACTGACTGGTATAGGGGTAGGAGTGTATTGTGCTATACAAAGGGCCAAGGAGGTGACATCAGTTAGTTGCGTATCCAACTTCCCATTCAAAGATTTTAAGTTGGCGTTACGACCTGTGGTAATTGCTACAAGGTTGGAAATGTCTTCTTGATGATCATTTCTAACCTTTGTAGTGACCAGAATCCTTGGGTTCTGACTCCTCCTCCAGCCTCATCTTTTTCATAGGTGCCTCATTGGGAACGTTTTGTGGCTCTGTTACTAGATTTGGTATCGCAGGCTTTGCCTCTTGGTTTGCCAATGATAGAAGTTCATCCTCAGCCATATCAGATGCTGTCAACATTAGTGCTTTCAAGTAGTTGCTTGGACAAATTTCTGTTTTGATACTTGTAAATGTAGGAAAATTCTTGCTTCTCTTAATTATGAATCTTTTGAATATGAGTTTGTTAATAGACCTTGAAGACTCCAACTTCTCCAATTTCCAAGCTTAAAAGTAATTTCTCAGTCCTCATTTCTGATGAATATATTCCCCCACCTATGAAAGTTTGTAAGCCAACCACTTCATGCCTTTATCCCCCACTTTTGGGTATCCAATTTCTATATTGACCACTTACATCAACCCAGTGCTCTGAAGAAACAATCTTTTTCTTTGATGTGAAGAATCTTCATTCCAGTTGGAACCTTTTGAAATCCATATCCATAAGCAAAGTCAAACCAGGATAGGCCGTCCATAAAGTCAACAGCAATATGCACCAGTTCACAGGCTCAAAAATCTCCTCATCTGGTCGGGTTCTCTGGTCAACTCGATGTGGGCTGCCTCACTCAGCCTCCACAGTGTGCTTACTGGACGCCTTGCCTTTAAACCATAGCCCCATCACAAATTCCCAACAACCCTAGACCCTGTAAACATATCAGTGCTGGCTGGGGTCTCTCTGCTTTTCCAGCTTCCGGGGTATGGTTTCATGCATGTCACTTGTCTTCTGCAATCTCTCCCAGGAAGTGGCAGAGAGAGAGAAGTGTCTTCCGCCTCTGAGGAAGAAGTACCAGATTTTCCAGGAGAAGGCCACGCCCACAAAGATGTCTCATTGGCTATCTCCAGATTGAAAGCCTAGACACCACCCCTACACTCTTAATCCTTAAATTGACATCAGATTAGGTGACTAACACAGAAGTCAGTAAGAGATAGAAAATAAAGAGGAGAAAACCAAACCAAACTCAATGCTATTGAATTGATTCTGATAGGACAGGATATATCTGCCCCTGTGGGTTTCTAATACTGTAGCTCTGTGACTATTTATGAGAGTAGAAAGCTTTCTCTTTCTCCCTTGAAATGGGTGGTAGTTTCAAACTGCTGATCTTGTGACTAGCAGCCACAAGTGTAACCACTACAATACCAGGGCTATGGAGGACATGGAGGGAGTTTGATGAGTGGTTTCAACTGTCTAATGCAGAGTTGATGGTTAGAAATATTACCACCCCCTTCCTAATTCATAATTTTAAAATTCATTAAAATATTCAATAATCTGATTAAAAAATTTCTTCTACCCACCTGACCCTGGTAACCACTAATTACTTATGGCTTTTATATATTTGTTTCACATGAAACAGAGAAACTATTTCATTACCCTCTGCTCTCTACTTTTATATACTTAAAGTTTTGCAATAAAGTGTTACACATATTTGAGAAATTATTAATGTATAAGAATAAACAAACATTATAAAAGCAGAATTACCAGAAACAATAAACCAATATAACTAATCATATGATTTGATATGACTAACATTGCTGATCTTTAAGCTTAGTCAATTCCATCAAATTCATTTGAATTACAATAATAGAGTTTGAACCAACAAGTTTTATTTTCTATTGAACTGTGCTGATATAAATAATAATTTCCAGTAACCCACACAACATACAAATAAAATTTTCCTATTTCAATAAGTTATTTCACTCTTTAAAGTCTCATCTCACTTTGTTAATATTTTTTTCTTCAAAGCATTTTTTATCAAATTTCAAAGTTAATGAAGTTGTGTATTTGTCTGAATATTTAGTTCAATAAAACTATTGCTGTTTTGATACTCAGAACCTTTGAAAATCGCACTCCTCTTCAAAGGAGCATAGCTGTGTTTGAAATTCAGTAACTACAGTTTGTATTTTTGTTTATTTCCCTACATTATCAGAGTCCCTTTCCAAGAGACACGGATTTTCTAAAATCTGAATATTGAAAGTATCATGCAATTGGGGTGTGCTTTTTCTTTGTCAATAAATAGGAACATCAGGATGTCAAAGACAGCTCAGATCCCTTTAAATATTCTTAATGTGAGCCATATGTTATCCAGATTCTACACATTATACCTTTAAGATAAAGACCATCTATCTATGGGAATGTGATGTAATACCAAGTCATCAATACATTTGTCACTGTACAAACATTTACAAATGTATATATACCAAAAGAGCATAAGACAAATTTCGAATTTTCTCATATTATTATTGTTGTTCTTCCAATAGCATATAGTGAAAATATATGAATTTTCCAATAGTTTATTAAAATTTATTGTCATTAAGAAATTCAAACAAATTGATATCTAGAGAAATAGGTGGGTAGGTAGATGGGTAAATGCAGAGAAATAGGCACTTTTAGGTATGGTTTTGTTTCCTCTGGTATCTATATATATAGTATTTCAAAACCATTTTGGGAGCGCTAACACAGATATATTATTCCACAGTTCAGTCATATAACTCCATAGTTCAACCACAACAAGCATTATTGCACAATTGATACCACAATCAACTTCAAAACATTATCTTCCTTTTAGACTCCTTGATAGTAGTTCCCTTTTCCCTCTTCCCACTGTACCCCCAGAAACCCTTTGTGTTAGTCGGGGTAGACTAGAGAAACAAAATTCATAAACATTCATATTTTATAAGAGAGATTTATATAAAGGGTAACATTAAGCATCCCAACCCAGTCCAGTTCAAGCCCATAAGTCTGACATCAGACCATATATATGTCCAGCACCAATCTACAAAGTCCTCCTCAAACTCACAAAATACACGCAATGATGCCAACTGCAGGAGGAAAGTCGAATCAGTGATATACAAGCATCTCAGCACTGGTAGGGGTCTCCACGCGGGTCCTTCACAACTCAGGGCTGTATTGGGGTAGGTTCATGTGGCTTCTCCTCAAGGATGTCTGGCAGGAAGCTAAAATGTCTTGCCAGCTGAGGAAGAGAGCTAGCTAAGGCAGCTGCACACTGGTCCGACCATGAGAGACCAAGAGACCTGAAATGCGAGGTCATTTATCTCTCTGCCCTTCAAATAATCCCACAAGTGTTCATAGTCCAGGTTGGCACAATAAACCTTAACTACAACTCTCTTATTCTGTTGGTTCTTGTCTCTGTAGGTTTATCAATCCTGGTTTTAATATGCCAAAAAGGAAAAAAAGAGAGAGAGCTAAACAAACAACAAACATTGAATTGGGCTACCCTCAATGAAAAAACATCAGTGATGAACCTCAATATGAAAAAATAAAAAAAAACACAGAATATATTGAAAACTAGATCAGGTCCAACGTGTGTCAGTGGGGGGATCAACTAAGGTTTATCTTTTTGATCTACTATGGTATCTGTTTGTTAAATGTTAAAATTCATAAAAATAATGACATCTAAGCACCATTAAAAACAATATTGTAAAAATTGTAACTGATTGTATTTAATATTTCTTATTTTATAACCTACTCACCACTTGTCTGTGAGTCTGTATACTGTGGTGGGTTGTGTATTGATGTGATGCTGGAAGGTATGCTACTGATATTTAAAATGTTAGCAAGATCACCCGAATTGAGCAGGTTTCAGTGCATCATCCAGACTAGGTATAGACTACAAAAAATAAATAGGCGGTCCATTTCAGATGAATTCATTACCGAAAACTTTATGGATGGCATGTAAACATTGTAAGTTACTGAAAACCTAATGACTGTAAGCAGAACCTTATCAAGACAGTGCCTAGTGAGCACTCAGACTGGAAGGCACCCAGAATCTGACTGAGAAAGAGCCAGATTCTCCAAGTAGATTTGATCATAATGACGTGGAAAGAGTAATTCTTGCAGGAGTAAAGCTTTCCAGACTTTCCCTTGCTGATGAGGTATGGCTCAAAATAAGAAGAAAGGGGTGCAAACGTCAAGTAATAAATAGAACTTAGAATGTACAAAGTAGAACTCTGTAGGAAAATTGCAAGTTGACAAAAACAAATGTAAAATATAAAGATAGTTATTCTATGTATTAGTGAGCTGAAATAGACTGGTTTTGCCCATTTTGAATCCAAAAAACACATGCCAAAATGACAGGTTCTGGAGGAATGGTTAAAAAGATCTATCTTGAAATACAATGCTGTCTGTGAGGGATAATATCTATCAGTATAAAAGGATATTCAAGCAATATGAGAATTAATCAAATGTATTCAGTGATGACTAAAGCTTGTGATGCAGAAACTGAAGACTTCTACCAACATTTTCAGTATGAAAATGACCCAGCATGCACTCAAGATACATTGACATTTATTAATCACCAATAAGTCTATTCTGACTCATAGATTGTCTACTGGACAGGATAGGTTGCCTCTATAGGGTTTTTTTCTAATGGGGGTACAAAGACTCATCTTTCTACCCCAGAGGAGATGGTGATTTCAAACTACTTACTTTGAGATTATCAATCCAGTGTGTAACCACTATACACCAGGGTTTCTGGAACAGGAATAATAGTTGGAAAATATGGTCTTGGTGAGTGAAACAAAGCTAGAGATCACATGATAGGATTTTCCCAGACCTATGACTTCTTCATTACAAATCCCTTTTCCAATAACCCAAAAGGCTCACCTTGACTTGTCCAGGTGGAATACACTGATATTAAATTGGTGATATCTATGGGAAGCTTAATATCAGCAATGAAAGCCAGAACAGGACCTTACTACAGAACAGACCATCAGTAGCTTATATGTAAGTTCAGGATAAAGAAAATGAAATCAAGTCCATGAGAGCTAAATGCTACTCTGAGTATATCCAAGCCCAGATTTAAGAATACCTCAAGGACAGATTTGACATACTGAACACTAATGAAAGAAGGCTTGATGAGCTGTGTCATGACATCAAGAACATCACTCATGAAGAAAGGAAAGGTCATTAAAAAGTCAAGAAAGAAAATATCAAAGTGGATGTTAGAAGAGTCTTTAAAAGTTGTTCTTACTTGTAAAGTAGTTAAGGCAAATGGAAGAAATTAAATCAAAGAGTTGAACAGAATATTTCAAAGGGAAACTTAAGAAGAAAAAAAAAATTATAATGAAATATACAAAGACTTAGAGTTAGAAAACAAATAAAGCAAGAACACAATCAGCATATTTTAAACTGTGTTGTAGTTACATAATCTGTTGTCAATTTCAGAGTATTAGAGTGAAAGGGTAGAATTTAGCCTGACAATCTGGTCACAGCTTGATGACCTCATTTAGAGGGCCCTAAGGACATAAATCACTTCCTATAGGCAGGACACATGCTCAGTCCCTGCAAGATGCTCTTGTTGAAAAACCTCATGGAGATAGGCTGATAGACCCCATGCTCTGAGAACTGGAGGAGCCAGGTGGAGTCCCCTTCCAGTGTTGAGATGCTTACACCACCACTGGATCCACAAGGCCTTCCACCCATTGGCCTGTGATCTTCCTGGATTCGGTGTCATTGCATGTGTTCATGAGTCTGAAAAGGACTTTATAGATTGGTATCGAATATATGGGCTTTTGGACTTTTGAACTTGAACTGGACTGGGCTGGGGTGTTTTCTCAATATTCAATTGCTCTTGTACATAAAGCTCTTTCATATATATATATAATTATTTATGAATTTGTTTCTCAAGTCAACCCATACTAACACAAACTGAAAGAACTCAAAAGAAAGTCTAGAGTTGAATTACAATATTGAAAGGCCTATGATCAAAATATTGAATAATCTAGGAAGCAAAGCATCATTGTGTGCTCACCTTCCCCAATGTGTGCATAAGTAAGTGTGGTGATAAAGGCTGATGGTGCCTGGCTATTGAGAGATATAGCATCTGGGGTCTTAAATGCTTGAAGGTACACAAGCGGCTATCTAGCCCAGAAGCAAGAAAACCCACATGGAAGAAGCGCACCAGCATGTGTGATCACAAAGGGTGGAGGAGACCAAGTATCAAACACCAAAGAGGGAAAAAAAATCATATCACCATGAATGAGGGGAGTGCATGATGGGGACACAATGCCCATCTATAGACAACTGGACATCCCTTGAAGAGGGGTATTGGGGAGGAGATGAGTCACTCAAGGTGCAGTGTAGCATTGATGAATCTCACAACATTCCTCTAGTTCATAAACACTTCCTACCCCCTACCCCCACCCTCACCCTCACTATCATGATCCCAATTCTACCTTGCAAACCTGCTTAGACCAGAGGATGCACAGTGGTGCAGATGGGAAATAGAAACACAGGGAATCCAGGGCAGATGAACTCCTCAGGACCAGTGGTGAGAGTGGTGATACCAGGATGGAAGAGGGAAGGGGGGCTAGAAAGGGAGAACCGATAACAAGGATCTACATATAACCTCCTCTCTGGGGGATGGGCAACAGAAAAGTGGGTAAAGGGAGACACGGGGCAGTATAAGATATGATAAAGTAATGATGTATAAATTATCAGGGTTCATGAGGTAGGGGGGAGTAGGGAGGGAAGGGGGGGCAAAGAAAAATGAGGAGCTGATTCCAGGAGACCAAACGGAAAGTGAGAGTTTTGAGAATGATGAGGGCAACGAATGTATAAGTGTGCTCTAAACAATTGACGTATGTGTGCATTGTGATAAGAGTTGTATGAGCCCCAATAAAATTATTTTCAAAAAATAAGAAGATAAATGAATACGTAGTTATTGTATCCAAAAGAACTAGTAGCTCATTTCAAGTGAGAGAATATAAGCAAGAACCAACCCTACTGAAAGTAGAAGTTAAAGCTGGACTGAAAGCATTAGCCAAAAGCAAGGCTCCAGGAATTGATGAAACACCAGTTGAATTGCTTTAACAAGGTGCTGATGCACTGATGGAACTCTCTATCTATGCCAGGAAATCTGGAAGACAGCTCCTTGGCTAACTGACGTGAAGAGATCCTTATTTGTACCCATTCCAAAAAAACAGTGACCCAGGAGAATGCCCAAAGAACAGTGGCCCAAATAATGGAACAATACCATTGATATCATGCAAGTAAAATTTTGCTGAAGATCATCCAACAAAAGTTTCAGTAGTGCATTGCCTGAGAGTGGCCCCAGTTTCAGGCCAGATTCAAAAGACAACTTGAAACAAGGGATATCATTTCTGATGTCAAATGGATCTTGGTTGAAAGTAGAGAATAACAGAAATATGAGTACTTGTGTTTCATTGATGATACAAAGACATTTGACTGTGTGCTCCATACCAAATGGTGGACACCCTTGAGAAGAATGAGGCTCCTAGAATACGTACTTACTTGTATTCATGGGGAAACTACATGGATAGAGAAGTAGTAATGTGGATAGAGCAAGGGAGTACTGTAAAGGGTAAAATCAAGGTTGCATCAGGGTTGTATCCTCTCACTCTCCTTAAGTCAGTGAGCAAATAATCTGAAGTTTTTATATGAAGACCATTCATCTACAGGACTGGAATAAGGCTTATTAGCAACCTGACAACAAAAATGTGATTATGTTTTCCTGACATTGAGTATGATCAACAGCTCCCACCCACACATCTACACTTATGCCAATTTTATAAGTAAATATTAATTTCTTTTATACTAATGTCTATATATAATTGTTTATAAACTGAATTTTCAAAATTACTTTTTATTGTTTATTCTCCTCCTCATGTCTTTCATGGCATGTCCACTTTGGGGGTTGACATATACTTTCTGTCTTATTGATTTTCATAGACTTTTTGAATTAATCAACTTTTCCACTACATTTACTGCAATTTATTTTTGTTGGATTAATGATAGCCTATTATGGCTAATTGTCTCTCAATGTTGTTACATTCATTTTCCTATGTTAATGAAAGCTCCAGAATATTGTCCCAAATGCTCTCCTTTTTGAGGTTTCCCATGCCAGGTAAGGGTCACTGGCCCCTTCCAGATTCTCACATTAAAATATTTGAGGCTCTTCTTATTTCTCTTATTTTCATACCTATAAGTTCTATGAGAACATGCTATTACTCTAGTCTGTTCCCTACATTGCAACGGAAACAATTCACTCTGAATCACCATCCTTTCTCCCCGGGATTATTGCAATATCTTCCCGACTGATCTCTTTGCTGCCACTGATGCCCTCAGTCTATTTTCCACAGAGCTGCCAGAGTGATCCTGTTAAAACGTCAAGTTTGATTAGATCAAACCTACACAAGTTTTATCTGTAAAAGCCGAGTACTAAAATGACTTGCTAGATTCGACACGATCGGTAAACTCTTGGGTTTCTTCTCTTGTGCACTCTCACAATCTTTTTGTTCCAGCACACTGCTGCCTTTGCCCCTCTTCAATCAATGTTAGAGTCTACCTTGGGCCTCTGTCCTTCACTCTGCCTCAAAGGCCCTGAGAGTACAGCTCTTGCAATCACTTGAAAACAATCTTGCAGAGAATTTGTGCATATGCTTATTAGTGTTAAATTAACTTAATGAGCATAGTTTTATTTTTTAATAATACATTTGAAAAGTATCCTAAATATGCCTTTTATCATCTCCACAATTACTACTGGTCAGAAACCATCTTTACATTGCTACATTTTCCATTAAATTTGATAAATAAAAAATAGTCTTGAAAAAAATATATTCTACTCTGATTAAAAATACTATTTTTGAAAAACCTATTTTTAAGAAAAGAATTTTCAATAAAATTGTCCTTTTTTGTAATTTCGTATGTACTCAATTGTATTTTGAGCAATTACACTGTTAATATTTATAATATGAACTAAATATAGTTGATTTATCATGCTTGAAATCTTGGGATCACATGCAATGGGTGAAGGGAGACACTGGAATGTAAACTATAAAAATAAAAATAATTTGTAAATTATCAATGTTTCACAAGGGTGGGAGGGTGAGGGAGGCCAAAAAAAAAAAAAAACATTTAAAATGTTGTTTATTTACAGTCAGATGTTCTCAAACTTATTTGGCTTACAGTCCCCTTTACAAAAATAAAATTTCACAACACTTCCCTCGCAATTAAAACCTTTTGTATGCTAACCCATATCCAGGACTTGTTTTTGCAAGCCCTCTGGAGAATTCTAGTACCCTCCAGGGGTGTAATTACCCACTTTCTTAAACACCGATTTACATAATGAGTGTCAAATTGCAGAATAGTTTTTAGATAAGATCATTGAACATTAATTAATAATAATGTTAATTAATCATATTCTCAAGCAGAAAATGAAAAGTTAAATAGTTAGAAGTTTTACTGTTATAGAGAGGCATACTCTAAAACAGTGGTTTTCAACCTACCTAAGGCCGCGACCCTTTAATACAGTTCCTCATGTTGTGATGACCCCAAACCATAAAATTATTTTCATTGCTACTTCATAACTATAATTTGGCTACTGTTATGAATCAAGCAACTGCTGTGAAAGGATCTTTCATCCCCCAAAGGGGAGGTGACCCGCAGGTTGAGAACCACTGCTCTAAAACTTACAAACAAGTGATGGTATGTTTCAAATTTATATGTATTTATCCAATGAAACCATAAGAGATCATGGAATGCCAGTTTAATAGAACAAAGTGTTCTTGCACAAAGCAGGTGCAATGCACAATCAAATATGATGAAGAAAGCAGATGGTGCCCAACCATTAAAAGATATAGCATCTGGGTCTTAAAGGCTTGATGATAAGCAAGCGGCATCTAGCTGAGAAGCAACAAAGCCTACATGGAAGAAGCATACCAGTCTGTGTGATCACGAGGTGTTGATGGGGTCAGGTATTAAGCATCAAAAAACAAAAAAAATCATATCATTTTGAATGAGGGGGAGTGCGGAGTGAAGACCCAAATTCATCTGTAGGCAACTAGACATCCTCTTACAGAAGGTTCGTGGGAAGAAGATCAGCCAATCAAGGCGCAGTATAGCACCAAGGAAACATACAACTTTCAACTTTCCTCTAGTTCTTCATTGCTTCCCCAACCCCCAGCCCCCACAATCATGATCCCAATTCTACCTTACACATCTGGCTAGACCAGAGGATGTACACTGGTACAGATAAGAACTGGAAACACAAGGAATCCAGGACAGATAAACCCCTCAGGACCAATAGTAAGAGTAGTGGTATCAGGAGGGGAAGGGGAAGATGGAGTTAAAAGGGGGAACCTATCACAAGGATCTACATATAACTCCCTCCCTAGGGGATGGAATACGGAAAAGTGGGTGAAGGGAGATGCTGGAAAGTGTAAGACATGAAAAAATAATAATAATTTATAAATTTTCAAAGGTTTGTGAGGGGGGGCGTGTGGAGAGGGAGGGGAAAAATTAGAAGCTGATACCAAGTGCTCAAGTAGAAAGAAAATGTTTTGAGAATTACGACAACAAATGTACAAATGTGCTTGACACAATGTATGTATGTATGGATTGCAATAAAAGTTGTATGAGCCCCCAATAAAATGATTTTAAAAAGAAAAATTAAATAAATAAAATGGGAGGGAAAGTATCCCCCGCAAAAAGAAACCATCAGAGATATATTTGAAGAGTATTGTAATGTTTTATAAATGCTTTGTTTGTAAAAAGTGTGATTTAAAATATGCTTGAAAACACATCATTTAAAACTACTTAAATCAAAGATGACAAGTTTATGTGTTAACTTATAAAAATATGAGCAGGCACATCTTAAGTACAATTACTTGAGGAATGTGAGTATTGAGAATGTTTGAAAGACATTACCTAAGACCTTTAATAAAAAATATTTTATTATCAAACTAATATAACCTTAAAGATGAGTTGTGTTTAATTCACTAGCAAGTTGGAAAATTATTGTTCACTGATTCATCAGAATTTGTTCCAGTATCATGTATGCTTTCTTTCGACACTTTAAAAATTCTATTTAAAAATATGTTTGGTTAATTAATTTTTAAGTAATGTCTTACTTTGCAATATTTTCAGGTCTCCATTATTTGCATATATTTAAATATGTGAGAAATATGACAGAGAATATGTAAAATAAATAAATATAAATAACATATATAAATATATTACAAAAAATTGACAGCATGATTGTTGAATTAAATATTTGAGATCATGAAAATTGCAGTTGCCCAAATGAATTTTTATAATGACTAGGTCTTTACTTTGTGCATTTTTACACTAGTAAAATTTTAATATTTTTACATTAGTTACTTCAAACAAAGTTAAGTAGCCACAAAAGAACAGTAAAAATGTGGAAAACAGTAAAAAATGTTGAACACGTATTGGAAACATTTGTTTTTGTTAAGTAGCATGCTCTTTTATGTAGCTTTATCTGCACTAGGTTATTTTTATAACATACTTAAAAACTATTATATATTTAGTTCAAATTTACTAGGAGATATGGATGATATAATGTTAGGCTTTTGATGGGGAGATGTATGTATTTAATTTTTTTTCCTTCTGTGCTGTGACTAAAACAAAAATCTGAGAAACAATTCCTATGTATAATTTTAACTTTGTGCTCAACCTGCTTGATAATGTTATAAGTACCATATGGTAAGGTCAGAATAAGCCCAGGGACTCAACAATAATTTAAAAATATTATCATGTGCTTTTACTATACTATTCAGCATGTCAGGTGAAGTTGAAGATTGTGGAATAATGGCAAAAAAATGAACTCAATGTGTGTCGATCATTATGATTGGTTCACCCTTCTTCCCCTCCTCTCCCCTCCCCTTCTCCCTACCCATCTGGTCTCACTAATCCCATTCCTGCACCTGGGTTGTATGTGTTGTGAGCTCTTATCTCTTATCTACGGCTGTGTACATGATCCTGTCTAGTGCAAAGTGAGGGGCATCACAGGGGTCATGGTGGTGGGGGGTGAGGAAATCTCAAGGAACCAGAGGAATATTGTGCTTCATTGGAGCTTTACTGCCCCCTGGTTGACTCATCCCTTCCCTGTGACCCTTCTGTGGGGGATGTTCCATTGTCTACAGATGGGCTTTGGGTCTCTGCTTTGATCCCCTTTGCTCTCAATCCTATGGTTTTGCTTGTTTGTTTGTTTGTTTGTTTGTTTGTTAAGGGTCCTCTGATGCCTGCTCCCTGGTCCTGATGAAACCTCATGATTGCACAGACTGGTGTGCTCCTTCTATTTCAGCTTGTTGCTGTTTTGGTGGATGGCCCTATTTCCCTTCAAGCCTTTAAGACTGCAGCTGGCATATCATTTAGTAGCTGAGCACTATCCGCCTTCTTTACCACATTTTCTTATGCACCCATTTTGTCTTCGGAGATTGTGGGGGGGAGGGGGGGAGCATCTCAGACTGCCAATTTGTTAGAACAAAGTGTTCTTATATTGAGGTAGGGTATGAGCAGAGCCCGAAGTCCATCCACTAATTCAGTGTATTGCCATATAAATATATGTGCATAGGTCAATATCTCTATTTTTATGGATTAATATATTTACATATGAACACACCTATGCTTAATATATTTACATATGGACACACCTATGCTTACACACATCTATCCATAGCTTTGATTTCTAGATCATTCCGTTGTTTCCCTTACCTACCTTATGCCCACTATCACGCTCTCCCTACTTCTGCCTCATTGTACTTCCTCTCAGCTAGATTGCTGTTGCACTAGCACCCCCAGGATCTCTATATCCTCTCATTATTGCTTTTTATTTCCTAGTTCTTCCCCTGTCTATAGTGTTGTTTGCCCACCACACCCTTCCCCTTCTCCCTTCTCCCCCAAAATCCCCCCGGGACACAACCACACACCCCCTCCAGGTGGAAGAACAACAGAAACCACTGGGGGAGACAGTGGTCTGTGTGAGATATGAAAATAATAATAATTTATAATATATCAAAGGGTCACAAGGGGGGAAGGGGGAAAGGAGGAGCTGATACCAAGGCTTTAATAGAAAGTAATTGTCTAGTAAAGAATGATGGCAACATATGCACAAACAAGCCTGATACAATTAATGTATGGATTGTAATAGAATTGTAAGAGCCCTTAATAAAATGAAAAAAAAAAGGAGTTGGATCAGATACTGAAGATGATACTAACAGGGACCTTCTCTAATTACCTTCTGATAAAATTGTCTATAAAGTGTCTAAATTGACCTGCTCTCTCAGACTTGTGAAACCACAGAATTTTAAACACTGTAAACCCATAATGTTGTACCCTATGATGATTTGACAAAGATGTGTGGGCAGGCAACAAGAGTACATTAAGTGCAGTGCATAGAAGAAGATAAATTTTAATGCTTTATATTTCACTACAAGTGTAAAATTTTTTAACAATTTATTTGATATTTAATTTACATATAAAATTCAATGGTGTAAAATATTAAAATGGGTTTTACAATGAAAAATGAAGTCACAAAAATAAATGATTTATTTTGATGTATTTTTGTTTTAATAGTGTTCTTGGAAGAGACTACACACACCTATGGGGAAATATCAACTCCTTTAGTGAGAAGGCCATTTAAATAAATAGAAATGTTTTCTGAAGGAATTTGGGTTATTGGTTTGGGACCATGAGATGATTATTGGGGTGAAGTGGTGAAGGAGCCTTAGCATATTACAATACCACAATTGGGATTTTCAAAACAGTCACTGATATTTATTTTTTATTTAGTGTTCTGAAATATAGAATACAATTTATTAAAAATGGTCACAGAAAACAAGTCAGAATTTATGTATTTAAAAATTTTGAAACCAAAGTTAATATTTTAAAATGTTCTTTGAATAATGGGAGGTTCATGGTGCAGTTACGACCAGAAATAGAATGAATATAATTTCATCATTTTATTTGACAAAGCTTTTTTGTGGATTTTGGGATATCCCTTGTAGCTGCAATTACTATTCCTCCCCATTTTTTTTCCTATTCACATAATGGTGTTTTATAACTGGTTTCAGGTTATATCTTGCAAATATATATATATATATATATATAATTAAAGTTATATATAAAGTATAATTAAAGTTA
>NW_022103903.1:6495866-6507805 GCF_000313985.2 Echinops telfairi
AAAAGCTACTGTATACAAACACTCCAGGAGTAAGGTCCAGGTAGTATGGCAGGTGCCAGACCAAATCCAGAGGTACATAGGGTAGCCAACTACAAAGGGTGGCAGAAACAGGAAAGGGAAAAAAAAAAGGATATGTGACAGGGGAATAGGGTACTGACCCACCCAAGGGGAGGGTATTGTTTGTGTCTCCACAGGGAAAGAGGGACCAGATTTAAAGCCAGTGCCAGAGGAATGCAACTTGCTGGCAAGGAGTGGGGAGCCCGTGGAGGGGCCTGAGGGCTCAGTCCCCACACCAGCTATGTGGACAACTGCCCTCCCCCTCCCCCCCCCAGAAGAATTTATCTGAGAGGACAGCACTGAAGCTGCAGCTAGGGGAGAGGGGCATGTCTGATCAGAGCAAATGGAAACACTTAGGGGGAGAAAGAGAGAGTGGAGCACATCCTGACCCACCAGACCTGGAGGACGACATCCCTACTCTGAACAGCCAATGGACAGAGTGGACAATATGGCTGATCCCACCAGGAGACGCACCGTCCCTTGATGGCCCCAGGCTCTAAGGGGGACAACACTGGAGATTCAGTGTCGGGACTGGCCCAGACTGACCCTGAGACACCGAGGCAAACCACTAAAAGCAAACCGCTAAAAGCGTGCGACGAGCAACCGTGGGAGCAGAGCAGACAGCCACCGAGGGAGCAAAAAGGACAGACTCTGGGGCCAGAGCATGGTACCCCATCGGACCTGACTGAAGGACATGCCTACAGATCAAAAATCAGACTTGATCTATTTACAGGTTTTTCTTTCTGTTTAATATTTTTTTCTTTTAATTAATTTATTCTTCTATGGGTAATTGGTTTCTTTTTTGTTGCCATCGCTGTGCTCTCACTGATCGCCTATCTTGCGATGGCTTGGTTTTTGATGCATATTATTATCTCTATAGATCTATCTAGATAAGATAGACTGGATGAATAGTCTGGAGGTGAAAACAACGGGACCAACGGTTCTGGGGGGACACGGGAGAGGGGGAGATGGGGGTAAGGAGGTGGTGCTGACCAACCCAGGGAAAGGGGAGCAACACGTGATCCAAAATCAGTGACAAGGAGGGTCTGAGAGACCTGGTAGGGATTCAGCAAGGGCAATGTAACTGAGAGAAATCACTGAAACCCAAATGAAGGCTGAGCATGATAGTGGGACAAGAGGAAAGTAAAAGGAAATAGAGGAAAAAACTAGGTGACAAAAGGTATTTGTAGAGGTTTTAAGACTGGAATGTATATATGTAAATATATTTATATAAGATTGTGGGGAAACAGATCTACATGCATATATTTATAGGTTTAGTATTAAGGCAGCAGATGGACATTGGATCTCCACTCAAGCACTTACTCAATGCAAGAACACGTTATTCTATTAAATTGGCATTCCACGATGCACACCTTCCAGACATGATTGTCGAAGAAAAATGTGAACATAAGCAAATGTGGTGAAGAAAGCTGATGGTGCCTGGCTACCAAAAGATATAGCGTCTGGGGTCTTAAAGGCTTGAAGACAAACAAGCAGCCATCTAGCTGAGAAGCATCAAAGCCCACATGGAAGAAGCACACCAGCCTGTCTGACCACGAGGCGCAGAAGGGACCAGTTATCAGACATCAAAGAACTAAAAATCATATCAGTCGGTGCCCACCTTCCTGATATGATCACTGAAGACAAACGTGTGCATAAACAAATGTGGTGAAGAAAGCTGATGGTGCCTGGCTATCAAAAGATATAGTGTCTGGGGTCTTAAAGGCTTGAAGATAAACAAGCAGCCAACTAGCTCAGAAGGAACAAAGCCCACATGGAAGAAGCACACCAGCCTGTGTAACCATGAGCTGTCGAAGGGATCAGTTATAAAGCATCAAAGAACAAAGAATCATAACATTGTAAAGGTGGGTGAGTGCAGAGTGGAGACTCAAAGCCCATCGGTAGGCAACTGAACACCACCTTACTGAAGGGTTGTGGGGAGGAGATGAGCCAATCAGCGTGCTGGGTAGCAAAGATGAAACTTATAACTTTCCTCTAGTTCTTAAATGCTTCCCCGCTCCCCACTATCATGATCCCAATTCTACCTTACAAATCCTATCATGATCCCAATTCTACCTTACCTCTGGCTAGACCAGAGGATGCACATTGGTACAGATAGCAACATGAAATGCAGGGAATCCAGGACAGATGACTCCTTCAGGACCAGTGGTGAGAGTGGCGATGTGTGGTGTGTGGAGGGAATCTACCTATAGCCTCCTCCCTGGGGGATGGACAGCAGAGAAGTGGGCGGCCGGAGATGTCAGACAGTGTAACTTATGACAAAACAAAAATAATTTATGAATTATGAAGGGTTCATGAGGGAGGGGGGAGGGGGGAGGGAGGGGGAAAATGAGCAGCCGATATTAAGGGCTAAAGTAGAAGGGAAATGTTTTGAGAATGATGATGGCAACAAATGTACACAATGGATGGATGTATGGATTGTGATAACAATTGTACGAGCCCCCAATAAAATGATTGTAAAAAATGAATTGAGTGAAAATTGAGTGGTAGGAATTTAAACTTGTATTTCATGTCAGGCTACGCTGATACTTATAATTTTAAGTTGTGGAGTCTTTATATGTCTGAGTACAACTATTCAATTGGGACACAGTGAAATAAATGGTTAAATTCTTAACGGGTAGCCCCAAATCCAGTGGTTTTAACTCATCCAGACATTCCCTGGAAGAAACACCTGGTGATCTGTTTCCAAAGGTCATCGCCTTGAAAAGCTTAGGAAGTTTTTGCCCTTTGTGCACGGACTTGCTATGAATTGGAATTGACTTCAGGGCTGCTAACAAACACCATGCATATGGGTAGTTTCTGCTAGTGGATATCATGTGGTGTAGTGATCCAATATATAGTCCTATAATTGTTCTACTACAGAAGACGAATTTAATCTAGAAGTATGCTAATTTCTGGCACCAAAATGAAAGTTTATATTTAAATATGCCAATACACAACAAATACTTTTTATTGGGCTTTTAAGTTTAAGCAAACTTTTTTATTGAGCTAATTGTCAAACACATACATATACACTAACACATAGAAAAGCTCCAAATAAATTACCCCCAAATAGGTTTTACCCAGTTCAGAATGCTTTGTTGTGACAACATCATTGCATAATAAAAGCAAGAGAATCAAGCTTTATTTCCCACTGAAAGAATGCCAGCCTTCTATCAGCTCACAGGGATTGTTTTATTTATCATTCAACATGAATGATGCCAGCAGACAATTTCCTATGAAATCCCAATTTTCTTTGAAGAACTTTTATATCTATGCTGACAAATTGATGCTGCTGTTTTATGAGATGACTAAATCAAAACTCGTATTGGCAGGTTAGCATGCTAAAAATTATTGCTATAATTTTGTATTCCTTGATTTACTTTTACATTTCACTTCTCATTTTGTATCATTTTCTAATATACATATGAGCACAACCAATTCAGAGCAAGGTTGACTGTGATGTGTCAGAGTATCCTAGAATACATCCACAAACAATTGTATAATACATAATTGAATGGTGCTCATGAGTTTACAAGCATCGCTCATGCTTATTTCCCATACCACTTATTCTATCTGTAGTAAAAATTGGCTTTGGGATATTGAATTGCATCAGGAAGTAAGTCATTTGAAAACATTGAGTTTTTCCTCCAACATCAAGATTAAATAAATGCTCCATTTATTGGCAATTCATAATTGTTTACTGATTTTTAAGCCCTTATAATATGTCAACTATAAAAGCATACTTTTGGATATTAACTAAGCCTAGAATATATATTGATTATTTGGGTAATATTTCTAATATATGACTTTTTAAATGCCTTCTAATACAACACATTTTGCTATGTATAACGGAATGCAAGTGTACAAGGGGTCCTGTACTTTATAAATTTACTAACAAATTCCATGGTTATCAATACATTCTTTGTCCCATCATGATTTTTCTGTCCTGTTCCATCTCATAAATAGTAATTAAACATTATTATGTACGTATTACCAATAACTATCAACTTGAGGGAGAATTTACCAAGGTATTTCCATTACATAAAATATTAGAAATATGCCCATCACACACAACCACTGGAAATTCATACTCAGATTGATGATGCACAGGTACGTATATTGTCTAGAGAAAGATATATTTGAACCCAATTTTGAGTTGACAAAGCATAGCCTTCTAAATCACACAGTCAGGAGAGAGCAGTGTCAGGGCCTAAGCACATTTCTGAGGGACCATTCAAATCAGACATAACTTGTTGAACACGAAGTATTCATTTCACAATGAGCTATACTTAGAGAGGGTTCTTTGATGGGTGTTTAGGGTGTTTTTTTCTTTTGTTATTATGAATAATGCTTCAATGAACATAGTGCGTATATATCTATGTATGCTTTTAGAATTATAAGGTGTATGCCTAAGAGCAGATATCTACTAGACCCTAGTCTGAAGAGCAGCATTGGGGTTATTAAAAACCAGCAAGTTGCTGTTGGTTTTCATTTGTCTGAAGCAAAAAAGGAAGAAGAAAACCAAAGGCTTCTTTCTCTTCAAAATTAAGTCCACATGAAATACCGCCTCACTTATTTTGATACCAGAAAACTAAGGAACCTAGCTAGCACAACTGACCATTGACACTAGGTATGCAATAAATGGTCCCAATAGAATAGGCATAAAATACAGAATAAATCCATCTTAAAATCTTACAAAAAACAAAAAAACACACTAGACTAGTACAGACCAGAGGACACCTGGATAGTGTTGACTACAACACCCTTTAAACCTGAGTTTAAAAAAATATATAAATATATATAAAACCAAAAGATAAAAATTTATTCTAAAGCAAGGATAACAAGATAAAGTCAAAACTATATTAATATAAACAGAACAATCAGCGTGGACATAAAGATAATTTTTACATATTAAAAGATATCCAATGATTTTGAAACATATGCATTTTTGTTGCTCTTGTTAGGTGCCACTTGGTAGGAGTTCCAACTCATAGCAGCCCATTATACAAAACAAGCCACTGTTTTGTCCAGCATCATATTCCCCACTGTTATCTGAGACTGTTATTGCAGTCACAGTATCAATCCGTCTCACTGGGGCTGTTCTATTTCACTGACCTCTCAGTTTAATGGGTATGATGTCCATTTCCAGTGACCGGTCCTCTCCTGCTAACATGTACCAAGTATGGGAGAAGGGGGTCTCAAGATCTTCAATTACAAGAAGAATTCAGGCTTTACTTCTTTACAAACAAACATGCTTGTTGTACTGGCAGATAATGATTTTTTGAATAGTTTTGCCAACACCATAATTAAATTGACTCAACTCATCTCCTGTATTCAGAAAATACCATGGCTTAGGTTAAAAGGAAACAAAACAAAATGCACTGCCATCTAGTTAAAGCTGGCTCAGAGGAGCACCTGAGGGTTTCTGAGATTTTAAATGTTTATGGGAATAGAAAGCCCGATATTTTCAATTACTTCCTATGCACATGACAGTTGGGCATTGAACAAAGAAGATTAAAGAAGAATCAACGCATTTTCAATTGTGATGAAGAAAAATATTAAAACACCATGGACTGCTGAAAGGACAAATCAATCTACTTGGAAGAAGTACCATCATGGTGCTCCTTAAAGGTAAGGATAGCAAAATTTTGTGTTACATAGTTTGGACCTGTTGTCTGGAGAGACCAGTCTCTGTAGAAGAACATCATGTTTGGCAAAGTAGAGGGACAGAAAAAGAGCGGAAGGCCTTCAAGGAGATAGATTGACATTGTGACCATAGAAATGGTTTTAGAAATGGGAACAATCATGAGGTTGGAGCAGGACAGGGCATGGTTTTGCTCTGTTGGGCAATGGGATGCATAAATTGACAAGTGGGATATACTAAAAATAAAACATCTGTGTACATGGAAGGACATCTAGAGAATAGTAAGAGAGCCCACAGACTGGTGAAATGTCTTTAGCAATGACACATCAAACAAAGGACTTAGTACTAAAATCTACAATACTCAGCTAACGTACAATAAGAAAAAACAAAGAGCCCATTGAGGAAGTGGGCAAAATACCTGAACAGATGTTTCACAACAGTGGAAACTCGAATGGCCAATTATCACATGAGAAAATGTTCCTGATCATTAGCCATTAGGGAAATTCAAATTAAAACAACTATGAGATATCACCTAACACCCTCAAAGATAGCCCAATTAAAAAATCAGAAAGCAAATAATGTTGGAGGGGTTGTGGTAAGATAGGTACTCTCATCCTCTCCTGGTGATTCTGGAGGTATGTACAGTCACATTGGAAATCGATTTGGCAATACCTAAAACAAGTGGAAATTAGGTTACTATATGTCCCGGCAATCCCCCTACTGGGCACATACTCAGAAGAAGTAAGAAACAGACCATGACCAATGTTCATTGCAGCACAGTTCACAATTGCAAAGAATTGGAAATTAAATTTCCTTCAATTTACCAATGGATTAAAAAACACTGGCATATCTGCTCAATGGGTTATTACACAACCCTAAAAAGCAGTGTGTGAGTCTGTGTACATTAGAGGAACAAATCCACAGAAACTCATGTAGAAGAGAGAGTTTTATGTCAAGGTTAAGTGCACATCAAGAAAACATCTCAACCCAGTGCTGCCCAAGCCCACAAGTCCAACATTAACCCATATGTCCAACACCAATCCAAAAAGTCCTCCTCCATCTCAAAAAACACTCACTATGATGCCGACTGCAGGAGGAAAGCTGAATCAGTGAATGTGTAAGCATCTCACCGCTGGCAGGGGTCTCCACACAGGTGCTCCAGCACCCAGGGCTGCATCAGGGTAGGTCCATGTGGCTTCTCCTCAGGGATGTCTTGCAGGAAGTGAGCCTTGCAAGCTGAAGCAGGGAACTGACTAGGGAAGCTGTACCCTGATCTGACCATCAGAAAGCAAGAGACCCAAGAAAGTTGAGGCTCACTGAGCCATTATCTCTCCACCCTTCACTTAACCCCACATCTGTTTATCAGTCAGACTACCTCAAGCAGTTATGAACACATGATCCATATCGTCTCATGGGAAGAATTGGAGGAAATTATTCTTATCAAAGTAAGCCAAGCACAAAAGTACAACATGAGTTCCCTGAAGTAAGCTTAAAAAGCACAAGCAGCATGAGGGAAAAACCACTAAATCCACTGCTGGGGCAAGGTCCTTACACTCTGGCCGGAGTCAAACCCAACCCGGGGATACATATGGCAGCCAACCAAAAAGGAGAGGGGATAAAAAGACAATGGTAGTAGGGGAACAGGACACTAACCCATCCACCGGGAGGGTATTTTTTATGTGTCTCCACAGGAAAGGGAGGGAGAGACCAGACTACATTCTGGTGGGCCAAGCTGTGAGATCAATTTAACAGCCTGGAACAGCACATTAAAAGAGAGGACTGTGGGGCTGACCCCAATCTGAGCTATGAAGACCCCTCCCTAGAAGAATATACTATAGAGGACAGCACTGAAATATAGGCTGGGGAGAGTGGCCGGTCTGTTGTGCCCACATGGGAGCAAACTAAGAGGAAAGAGAGAGAGAGAGAGCGGACATCATCCTGGCCCACCAATCCTTGAAGAGACAATTCCTTCCTCGGAGTTGCCAATGCACAGAAAGGGCCTAGAGCCAGTCCCTGCTCAAGACACAACATCCCCTCACTGACCCACAGCACTATGGGGAAAACACTGGGGACACAATGTGGGCAATGTGTTCAGTCTGACCCCACCACTGCATGGCAAATCATGAAGGGAGCACAACAGAGCAGCAAGGGTAGCAAAGTCACAAAGAACCCGAGGTATCCCGAAAATAGACTTCTGACTCAGGGGGCAGTACTTGGCATTTGATTAGACCTGGTTAGAACATTCATAAAAGTCAGCAACCTGGAACTATTTATAGGCTTATTTTTAATTTTTATATGTCTACCTATATAAGATAGGCAGGATAAATAATGCTGAGGAGAAAGCAACAGGATCGAAGGTTTGCGGGGGACAGGGCAGGGGGGAGGAGGAGGGGAAAACGAGTGGTGAGCCAACAAACTCAGGAATCTAAAATTGATTGCAAGGAGGGTTTAGAATGCCTAGTAGTGTTTTATCAACTGTAATATAGCTGAGAGGAATTACTGACAGCTGAATTAAGGGTGAACATGATCGTGGGGCAGGAGGAAAGTAAAATGAAATAGAGGAAAGAACTAGGGGGCAAAAGCTATATAGAGAGCTATAACTATAGTTTATACCTAAATTTACATATGTAAATATATTAATATATGCTATAATGATAGAGGCATTGGCCCATGTGCCTA
This sequence comes from Echinops telfairi, assembly GCF_000313985.2. NCBI lineage: Eukaryota > Metazoa > Chordata > Mammalia > Afrosoricida > Tenrecidae > Echinops > Echinops telfairi. The sequence goes on from NW_022103903.1 coordinate 6,504,250, forward strand.
TATTTGTATGTTAAAGTATAAAGGTGGCAAGCAAACTTTGGTCCTCTACTTAAGTCTTCCTCAACACAAGAACATTTTGCTCCAATAACCTGGCACTGTGAGGTACTCACCTACCCAGTATGATCGCTAAGGGAAAAATAGGTGCATAAGCAAATGTGAAGATGAAAGCTGATGGTGGCCATCTATTAAAAGATATAGCGTTTGGGGTCTTAAAAGTTTATAGTTAAACAAGCAGCCATATAGCAAGGAAGCCACAAAGTCCACATGGAAGAAGCATACCAGCCTGTGTGATCACAAGGTGTCAATGGGATCAGGCACTGGAAAATCAAACACAAGCAATGATATCGATGTTAAGGAGAGGGGTCAAAGTGGAGACCCAAAGCATATCTGCAGACAATTGGACATCCACTCACAGAAGAGTCACATGGAAGGGATGATTCAGTCAAGGGCCGTATAGCACCAACAAAACACATAACATGCTTCTGGTTCTTTAATGTTCCCTCCCAACCCCCAATCCCCATGCCTCCACTATCATAACTCCAGTTCTACCTCACAAATTCTGCTAGACTGGAGTATATGCGTTGGTACAGATAAGAGCTTTTGACACATAGAATCCAGGACAGACATATCCCTCAGAAACAGTAATGGGAGTAGCAATGCCATTAGGGTAAGGGGATGGGGTGGGGGGAGGAAGGGGGCACCAGTGATTGATGTATAACCCCTTTATGTTAGGGTTCTCTAGAGAAAAAAACCCAGAATGCTAATAATTATATATATATATATATATATATTTATATGGATAAATAGATAAAATAAGAAATAAAGTTAATTAAATTATAAAGCAGTAGAAATGGTTCCATGCAACTCACTTCCATGAGACAGTTATGAGACACTGGCAGTCCTTTAAGTCTTGAGGGCCACCAGGTAGTCCTCTGTAAAGCAATTCAGGCTATCTGGGCACAGGCAGCAATTAGGAAGCCAGGTCACCAACAGTCAGGCAAATGACAGGGTCTGACAGACCCCAGCTCAAGAGATGTAAATTCCAATGGTGTGGCGAAGCAGGTATTGAAGGAACCTCAAATTACACTGACACAGTCCACGGGTTAGGTGTCCCACAGGTAGTGTAGTTTGCAAATTTAGGCACAGAACAAGCAAGGCAGCCGCACATTGGTCCCATGATCAAAGAGCAAGAGACAAGAGAGGCAAGGTTCACCAAGCCATTAATCTCTCTGCCCTTCAATTAATCCCACATGTGTTCATTGGCCATGTTGACACAATAAATGTTAACTATCTCACCCTCCCAGGGGGATTAATAACAGAAACATGGGTGAAGGGATACATCAGACAGTATAAGATATGAAAAAATATCATTTATCAAGAGTTCATGAGGGTGGGAGGGTGGGGAAGAAAGGGCAAAAAGAGGAGCTGCTACCAAAGGCTCAAGTAGAAAGATAACGTTTTGAAAATGGTTATGGTAACATATGTAAAAGTTTGCTTGATATAATTGATTTATGGATTCTTATAATATCTGCAAGAACCCCTAATAAAATGATTTAAAAAAAGATATATATGTGCTGAATATAAGGAGACAAATTCTGCAGAAAATGAAATACCTACATTAAAAAATACTTTTAGTAGCACCTTGGGCTTCAAACCACAAGATCAGGGGTTCACACCAGTCACTCCACAGAAGAAAAGTGGATCTGTCTGACCCACACAAAGATCCACAGGCTCAGAAAATTCATATAGGATTTCTATGAGTCAGAATAAACTCAATTGAAATGAGTATGGTTTGGGTTTTTCAATGAGCTTTCAAGAGGTAGGCAGTCAGATGTAACTTGTAATATAACTTTAAGGGGACTCTTTTTAAGAGGTGGAACAAATGTTGGGTCTTTGGGGATTGGGATATAATCTGAAATATCTGGAATTGTTATTAAAACAAATTTTCTGACGATAATTTTGAATAGCTCTGAATAGGGCATGAGATAAAGATGGTATACTTTTAGATGAAAAAAGTCCTATGGCATATGTATTTATCGATGTCCCAATATTAACAGACAATAGCTTTCGAAAGCTTTTCAATTATAATGTTGTTCTTGTTCTAGGTGCTTTTGGTAGGTGCCATTCAGTTACTTCTGACTCATACTGACCCTATATAGACCAGTAGAAAACACCACCCAGACTTGCATCATACACACAATTGTCTTGTTTGACTCTTTCCCTGCTGTGTGAACTCATCTCGTTGAAGGGTTTCCTCTTTTTTGGGGGGGAGGAAGGGGCACCTCTACTTTACCAAGCATGATATCCTTTTCCAGGAACTGGTCTCTAGCAAGACAATGTACAAAATACGAGAGATGAACTCTCCCTATTCTTGCTTCTAAGGAGCATTCTGGCTGTATTTCTTCAAAGACAGATTTGCTTGTTCTTTGGCAGTCCCTGGTACAGTCAATATTCTTTGACAGCTCCATAACTGGAATGCATGGATTCCTTTTCAGCCTCCCTTGCAAATGAGGCAATTGAAAATACCATGTCTTAGGTCAGATGCATCTTATTACTCAAAATGACACCCTTGCTCTTCAACACTTTAATGAGCATTTCTGCGTCAGATTTCCACAGTGTGTCCTTTGATCACTTGACTGCCACTTTCATGCGCATTTGTTGTGGAACTAAGCATAAAATCCTGACCTGCCAACCTTGGATTCATTTGTGTCTACAATCACATGCTAAACTTGTTTTGGATTCATTGTAGAAAGAACCTAGGGTCTTCTTGTCATTCTTAAGTTCATATGGCCTTGTAGCTATGTGAATCAACATACGTTTCCATTCTAACATATATACACAAACATATGTTCCAACACACATACCTAGAAGTGATTTGTTTTGCTTCTCTTGTGAATCCTGTCTTAGACATGAAGTGATTGGAAATATAATGACATGGGTCAAGTGCATTTTAGTACTCAAAATTACAGTTTTCCTCTCTGAGACTTTAAAAAGAACTTATCAGATCTTGTTCAGCAGATCTACCCAATGTAATTGCTTCACCTGATTTCTTGACTCTTGCTTCTATAAGCATTGATTGGGAATACAAGCAAGTGAAGTCCTTGACAATTTAAATCATTTGTTCATCATGCTATCGTCTATTGGTCCAGTAAGAGGATTTGCGTTTTTTTACAATAAGGTATAATTCATACTGACGGCTACAGGTTTTTGGTTTGTTTGTTGGTTTGGGTTTTCCCCATCAGCAAATGCTTTAAGAACCCATAGGTTTCATAAAGAAGACGATGTCACATACATATTGCAAGCCTCCCTAAAACCTTGAGGCCCCTTTCTTCTTCATATAGTCTAGCTTTTTAGATGGTTTGTTCAATATAGATAATGAATAAGTATCATGTGAGTATGCAAGTCAGATGCACAACTTTCCAAGTATTTTAAACAATGTGGTATTCCCCTTTTCTGTGTAAAGACTCCATGATGAGGGCAACAAATGTATAGATGTGCTTTACACAATTGATCTATGTATTGTGATAAATTGTATGAGCCCCAATAAATTGATTAA
>NW_022103903.1:6507905-6514332 GCF_000313985.2 Echinops telfairi
TACAATGGATGCATGCATTGTTACAAGAACTGTAAGGGGCCCCAATAAAATGATTTATTAAACTAATAAAATAAGAAAAGAAAAAAAAATTTCTACAACTGCATTATAAATTAAATGTGATAAAGAAAAAAAAAAAAAAAGACTCCCTCTTATCTGTGCGTAGGACCCAACCCCAGGAGCACAAGGAAATGCTCTTGAACTGCCATTCTTTGAAATAGTGTCAAGAATTTGCTATGATCCACAAGAGAGGTCTTGGCAGAGGCTATAATACAAAAGTAGACGTCTTTCTGGCATTCTGTGTTTTCAGCCAAGATCTATCCGGTGTGTGCAATGATCTCTATGCAATGTCCTCCTCTGAATCTGATTGGAATTTCTGGAAGCTCATTGTCTATTTTTATGCTGCAACTGGCATTTGGGGATTATTTTCAACCAAATTTTGCCTACACATAACAATAATGATATTGTCTGATAATTTCCACATTCTGTCGGGTTGCCTTTCTTTACAATGGTCATAAATATTGATCTCTGCCATTGGGTTGGCCAGGTAGAACTCTCCCAAATTTCTTCGCATAGACAAGTGAATGATTTCAGTGATTAATTAGAAACATTTCAATTGTATTCCACAAATTCCTTGTTCCTTGTTTTTGGATGATGCCTTTAGTGCAGCTTGGACTTCTCCCTTCAATAACTTTGGTTCTTGTGCAAATGCCAGCCCTTAAAATGGTTGGATGTTGACCAGTTATTTTTGGTACAGTTACTCTATTAATTCTTTCCATCTTCTTTTAATGTTTTCTTTATTTTTAAATAGTTTAGTCATGGAATATTTAAATATTGTAACTCAATTCTTGAACTTATTTATTCAATTATTTCAGCCTGAAATAGGTTAAGTGTGTTCCTCCTTTTTGGGCTTTCCAGCTCCAGGTCTTTGCCCATTTAAGAATAATGCTGTACTTTGTCTTCTTGAGATGCCCTTTGAAAGTTTTGTTCAGCTCTTGAACTTAGTCATTTCACACAATCAAGTTCAGTTTCAGATTCTCTTCTGATATGCACCTTGGTGTTCACGTTCCACTTGTATCTTTTAATAACTTTAGGTTTTCCTCATGCATGGTGTTCTTGACATTATTTAACAATTTGTTAGGTCTTCTGTCATTAATGTTCAGTGCATCAAATATGCTCTTGGGATATTCTTTAAAATCATGTAGGATATATTGTCATGACCTTGTTTTAATTTTCTTCAACTTAATCCAGTTTTCATGTGAATAATACTAGTCTAATCCACAGTTGGCCCCTTCCTTTGTATTGCCTGATGATATTGAGCATTCTATCATCTCCTTCCCTCTGATGCAATGTAGGTGGATAGTTACCATTTATATTATTTAAAGAAGTAATTAAAATTAAGAAGTTATTAATTTTGAAAAATTCTATTTTTAGCTTATTTTACTTCATGAAGTTCATACTGAGTCTTCAACTTTATTTTATATGTAGTTTGCATAAAAGCACATGGCCATAGGAAATAGAGAGAAAATTACACCTTTCTATGCTATTTCAGGTAATGTATTTTTGAAGTATTTTTAATTGTTTTTTGTTTGTTAGTTTTTGTTTTTTAAATTGAAAGAAATAAGAAGTCCTAAATTTACTATTGTTGCTATAGTTAAACCTCACAAGTGGAAACTTTAAATAAAGTAAATTTGGAGGCCAGCAATCCAAATCAGAGCATCAGCTCTAAGAAAGGTTCTTATTTATTTCTTTTAGCTTCTAAAAAATGTCCTGTGCTCCTGGCCTTGTGGAAGCATCTGCCTCCATCATCACATGGTGCATGCCTCACACCTGTCTCTCTCTCTCTCTCAGTGATTTCTTTCCTTTAAATAAAACAGTATTAAGAAGGGATTAGGTTTGTTACCTTAATCTACTCCCAAATTAATTCACTAATACATCAAAATAACATTCTATATGGGGGTTTTAAAAAGTTCAATAAAATGAAATTAGCGGTTATGAAAGTTTTCCATAAACTTTTGGAAGCCTCCTTATATTTCAAAAAATATTTATATTCACAGGAACAGAAGTTTGATCTTCAACAAGGTTTTAGAAGAAACAGTTAAATCCATATCATATTATAACCGATTGATACATAAAAATGTTGCTGGTCTACCATGTCCTCTATATGTTACATAAAACGGAATTCCTAGAAGAATCAGTGGCATAAAGAAGATTAAATTATTGCATAAAGTTAGAAAACATTTGATTTTTTTAAATATCTTTCAACCTGTGACCCAGATAGTGTGTGATTTACAGTGTAACAAGTACAACAGGAATTGTGAATTGATTTGTGTCCCCTAAAGTGAGGAACATCTTGTGGCAATCACACACATACCAATAACCACAAACAAAGATTATCCTTTGCTCATTGTCTATTTAACATTATAAACTTGCTTGTTATTGTTGCTTTTAGGTACCTTTAGGTCAGGTCCAAATCATAGTGACCCTGTCTAGGTGCCACAGGAAAAACAGCAAGCTGTCCAGAACAGTTCTCTAATTGTTATGTTTTAACCCCTTGTTGCAATCATTATGTGAATCCATCTTGTCATGGTTCTTCCTTTTTTTTACGGCCCTCTACTGTACCAAGCATGGTGTCCTGGTCCAAAGATTCTAGTCTCTCCTGATAACGTGTCCAACTATGTTACATGAAGTCTTGATAATCTTCCTTCTAAGGAACATTCTGGCTATGTTTCTCCCAAGGCAGATCTCTTTTTCTCTGGACAGTTCATGGTGCATTTAATACTAGACTCAGAGGATGTACACTGGTACAGATAAGAACTGGAAATCCAGGGAATCCAGGGCGGATGAGCCCTACAGGACCAGTGGTGTGAGTGGCGATACAGGGAGGGTAGAGGGCGAGTGGGTAGGAAAGAGGGAACCGATTACAAAGAACTATATGTGACCTCCTCCCTGGGGGACGGACAACTGAAAAGTGGGTGAAGGGAGACGTCAGACAAGGCAAGATATGACAAAATAACAATTTATAAATTATCTAGGGCTCATGAGGGATAGGGGAGCGGGGAGGGAGGGGAAAAATGAGGACTTAATGCCAGGGGCTTAAGTGGAGAGGAAATGTTTTGAGAATGATGAGGGCAATGAATGTACAAATGCACTTTACACCATTGATGTGTGTATAGATTGTGATAAGAGTTGTATGAGGCCCTGATAAAATGTTTATAAAAAATAATAAAAATAAGTGGATTCATATTTAGAAATTAAATTGCTAGTAAATATTTTACTGAAAAATTTAGTGTTTTCAAAGTAGTGTATTGTTTCTCCCCAGCCAATTGTGAATGTGTGTATGTTCGTGAGTTACAGATTAATTATTTAACTTAAATATATGATATGTGTTACTTCCATATTTCAGTCACATATCAAATTAATCTAAATATGATTAAAGGCAGAATCTATGTTGTATGTATAACTTTGAGTCTCTAAGCTTATGTTCCACAGTACTATTAATAAAGTTGTTGAAAATATAAGAAATGTATTGATGCCTAATTTTCCCTTTCAACAAGAGGAAATACTTTAAGATAACTGTCTAGGATCCATAATGAATTTTTATTTAGACTAAAAATAAAAGTTAGATTTGTGCAATATGAGGTTAAATTTGTGACGAAATAGTTAAATTTTATGTCAAATTAGTTATATTTGTGTGGAGTGGACTCCAAATTCTCAATCAGGTCACAGGCCATTGAGGCCTCCAAAGGTGTGGCCTTTTAATGAAAGAGAAACTGGGACCTTCTCTATCTCTCTCTCCCCCTTTGTCTTCCTGTTTTCTGGGATTTTTCTTACTTCCAAAAGCAATGCCATGTGGACTGCACAACCCAGAGGGCTGCTATCATCCTCCCAGGTTTCCATCAATTTTGGATTCAAGTGACTGCACCCACCAGACTCTGATCTTCTTGCATCTCACTTCATCTTTCTGCACCATTGGTCTACTGCACGGGGGTCTGGAAGGGCCTCAGCTTGCATTGGAGTTATGGACTTCAGTTGCACAAGGATGGGATATATGTATATGAGTGTCAATGATTTTGTTTCTCTGGAAAACCCAGCCGATCACATTAGGGCACTGAGAGTGGGCTTCTAGAAAGACAAATCATAAAGATGGAGAGTGGAGGGTCGTCTGATTTCATCCCTATGGCAGTTGGGGTGCAGTTGGATTTTCATTCCCTTTTGTATTCCTGAGGAGGTCCGATATAGCGATGAGTTTTACTCACTCGTTTTGTAGAAACGATATGGAAGTAAAACTTTTGATTCTTAGAAACAGTCTTTGGTTCTCCCTACCTGAAGTGATGAAAAGGAATGTAATAGATGGCAAACTGCAGCTCAGGTGATGAAAATGCCTCTTGTAATTGTCTGAGGCCAAAGCCTTGTTGCCTATTCATACAGGAATGTCTGGTTTTGTTTCTCAAGACAATTCAGCCTAGTGAATGTGGACTTGCTTTAACCAAGACTGTTATTTAAGGAAGGCCTAAAGGTTCACCACTATGAGCTTGACATCTTGAGGCAAGAACAATAAACTTCTTTGTTGAAGCTGTTTCAGTGATTTATGCAAAGAGAGTGCATAGATCAATTAGCAATGGCTGCAGTGTACTCAAGATATGAAATTAGTGCTATGAATATTTGCTGACCCCAATCTAATTCATTTATAAGCACTTACCTTCATGAAATTATTATATATTGAATAATATTTCACATTATAAAGGAGTTTCTAATGATAAGAGGGACTCAATTATGAGAAAGACAGCATAATAATGTGCAAGCCAGAGGCAAGACTTAGGGAAGAATAAGAAGATACAATCAACCATTTGGGGATTGGGGGAAATGTTAAAATGTGTGAGAAAATGTAAGTGACAAAATGAATTCAGCCTCAGACTGTTACTCATTATGCATTAATATCAAGTCTAGGCAAGATCCACCTAAATGTCTTTCGCTGTTTAACCTATGCACCTAAACTTTCACTACCTTTATTTTATTTCCTACTTTAATTCAACTTCCTCCTGATTCACCTATAATTTCTTAAAATGACTATTTGTTTCACTTTATCTTCCTTTTCTGAACTTCTCCATGCATTGTTCTTTGACTTTAAAACCCATCTTTGATGAAGCATTTTAATAGTTGCTATGATTTCTGCCACCATTTATCTGTCTCTTTGTTGTACTATGATGACTTGTGCTGCTGAAAACTGTCAAGGTGAACAGATTTAAGCACAGCTGAAATAACAGCAGGCAATGAGGAAAGACTAGGCTGTCCACTTTGTGGGATTAGTCACTGAAAACCATACAAATCATGAATAGCAGTGAAACATTGTCAGATACAATGCCAAAAGGTGAGCCCCTCACTTTAGAAGGCACTCACAGCATGACCTGGAAAAGCTATCTCCACAAAGTGAAATCAACTATAATGATGTGAATGAACTAAAGCTTTTACGGCCTTCAGTTTCTGATAGGAAATGACTCAAAATAAGAAGAAACAGCTACAAATATTGCATAGTAATTGGAAGTTGGACTGCACAAACTATGAATCTAGGAATATTGGAAGTTGAAAAAAAGAAGTGGAAGGCATAAATGACAATATTTTAGGGATTAGTGATCTGAAATTGATTGGTGTTTGGCATTTTGAATCAAATAGTCATATGAATTACTAAGCTAGGAATGAAAAATTCAAGAAGAATGATGTTGCATTCATCATAAAAAGAACATTTCAAATATATCTTGAAGAAAATACTGGTTGTGAAAGGATAATATCTGTACTGCTACAAAGAAATCCAGTTATACAACTATTATTCAAATTTATGGGTCAGCAATTAAAGTTAGAGATGAAGGAATTGAAGAATTCTACCAAATTCTTCAGTCTGAGATTGAGAAAACATACAATCAGAGCGCACTGATAGTCAGTGGTGATTGAAATGAGAATGTTGTAAAGAAAGAGAAAGGTACAGTAGACTTACCTGTTAATATAAAGACTGGAAAATGTAGACTTAGTGACAGAAACAAAACTGCAGATTGAATTTTGGTTGAATTTGCAAAACCAATGACTTTTTCTTTGAAAACATCAATTTCTAAATCATAAAAGGTAGCTTCACCAGATGTGATAACCAAATTGACTATATCTGTGGAAAGAGATGGTAGAGAAGCTCAATATCAACAGCCAAAATGAGAGCAGTACTAACTTTGGAGCACATAATCAATTCTCCATATGTAAATTCAAGTTGAAGTTGAAGAAAATTAAAACACATCCATAATAGCAAAAATATAACCTTAGGTATATTCCATTTAAATTTTTAAATTATTTTATTGGGGGCTCATACAATTCTCATCACAATCCATCCATCCATCCATTGTGTCAAGCACATATGCACATTTGTTGCCCTCATCATTCTCAAAAC
>NW_022103903.1:6514432-6515620 GCF_000313985.2 Echinops telfairi
CCCTCATGAACCCTTCATAGTTCATAAATTATTATAGTTTTGTCTTAAGTTACCCTGTCCGATGTTTCCCTCCGCCCTTTTCTCTGCTGTCCATCACCCAGGGAGGAGGCAATACTTAGATTCTTGTAATTGGTTCCCCCTTTCTACCCCACATTCCCTCCACCCTCCAGGCATCACCAATCTCACCACTGGTCCTGAAGGAGTCATCTCTACTGGATTCCCTATGTTTCCAGTTGCTATCTGTACCAATGTACATCCTCTGGTCCAGCCAGATTTGTAAGGTAGAATTGGGATCATGATTGGGTGTGGGGGAAGCATTAAAGAACTAGAGGAAAGTTGTATGTTTCTCTAACCTTAAACTTATCCATAAACCAAACTCAAACAGTAAATCTAATCCTAATTCTAACCCTAACAATAACCCTAACCCTAACTCTAACTGTAATTCTATCCCTAACCCTAAATCTAATCCTAACCCTAAATATAACCCTAACTGTAACCCGAATATTAACCCTACCCTAACCCTGACTGCAAACCTAACCCTAACCCTAAACCTAAACCTAAGATTAACAATAGCTTTAACCATAACCATAAGTCTAACCCTGTATAAACCTAACACTAATGATAACCCTAACTCTAACCCTGTTAAGCACTAACCTAATCTTAACCCTAAGTCTAACAGTAACCCTAACACTAACCCTAAGTCAAACCCTATCTCTGGTCCAGCCAGATTTGTAAGGTGGAATTGGGATCATGATAGTGGGGGGGAGGAAGCATTAAAGAACTAGAGGAAAGTTATATGTTTCATCGTTGCTACCCTGCACCTTGATTGGCTCGTCTTCTCCCCACAACCCCTCAATAAGGGGGTGTTCAGTTGCCCATCAATGGGCTTTGAGTCTCCACTCTGCACTAACCCACCTTTACAATGATATTATTTTCTGTTCTTGGATGCTTGATACCTGATCCCGTCGACAACTTGTGGTCACACATGCTGTTGTGCTTCTTCCATCTGGGCTTTGTTGCTTCTGAGTCAGTTGACCGCTTGTTTATCTTCAAGCCTTTAAGACCCCAGACGCTATATCTTTTGATAGCCGGGCACCATCAGCTTTCTTCACCACCTTTGCTTATCCACATGTTTGTCTTCAGTGATTGTATCAGGAAGGTGGGCACCAACTGATCTGATTTTTAGTT
>NW_022103903.1:6516001-6530396 GCF_000313985.2 Echinops telfairi
TCACCTCCTTTGCTTATGTTCACATTTTTCTTCAGCAATTGTGTCGGGAAGGTGTGCATCCTGGAATGCCAATTTTATAGAACAATGTGTTCTTGCAATAAGTAAGTGCTTGAGTGGAGGCCCAATATCCATCTGGTGCCTTAATATTAAACCTATAAATTTTACAGCTTTTTCTTTTTGCTTACATTTTTTTTTCTTTTATTTAATTTATTCTCCTATGGGTAATTGGTTTCCTTTTTTGTTGCCACTGATGTGTTCTCACTGATCGCCTGTCTTGCGATGGCTTGGTTTTTGATGCATATTATTATCTTTAAAGATCTATCTAGATAAGATAGACTGGATGAATAGTCTGGAGGAGAAAACAACGGGACCAGCGGTTCTGGGGGAACATGAGTGAGGGGGATCCGGGGGTAAGGAGGTGGTGCTGAGCAACCCAGGGACAGGGGAACAACAAGTGATCCAAAAACAGTGGCAAGGAGGGTGTGAGAGTCCTGGTAGGGATTAAGCAAGGGCAATGTAACCGAGAGAAATCACTGAAACCCAAATGAAGGCTGAGCATGATAGTGGGACAAGAGGAAAGTAAAGGGAAATAGAGGAAAGAAGGAGGGGACAAGGGATATGTATAGAGGTTTTAAGACTGGAAAGTACATATGTAAATATATTTATATTCCACTTTAATTTTAAGAATAACTCAAGAATAAATTTGCTGCACTTAACACTTAAATAGAAGACCTGATGAACTGTGGGATGACATCAAAATAATTCATGAGAACAACAAAATATAATTAAGAAGACAGAAAAGAAAGAAAAAATGAAGTGGACATCAGAAGAGACTCTGAAGCTTATTCTTGAATGTGGATCAGCTAAACTCCCTGAAATAAATGAAGTGAAAGAGTTGAACAGAAATTTCAAAGGCTATTTTGTGAATACAAAGCAAAATATTATAATGATAGGGAGGCTATCCCCAACCTATTTGGAGTTAAAAAGAACATCCACACCAACAAGGTAATCCAACTCACTACCCACAAATGCATGTTAACTCACTGTTACCCTGTAGGACAGAGTAGAACTGCGCCTGTGAGCTTCTGAGACTATAACTCTACAGAAGAAGACAGCCCCATCCTTCTCCCACGAAGAACTGAAAATAAAAACTGAATGCTTAACCACTGTCAATTTGAACTGTCAAGTTCAAATAATTGAAGAAAAATCCAATATTAAAGGTTTTTATTGGTAAAATATTGAACAATGCAGGAAGAAAATGGAAGGAATGCCCAGAATCACGTTACCAAAAATAACTAGCCCACCTTCAATCATTTCAAGAGGTAGAATATGATCAAGAATCAATAGTACTGAAGGAAGAGGATCCAAAGTAAATTGAAGGAATTACTGAAAAAACATGGCTCTAGGAATTGATGGAATATGATTCAAGTATTTCAACAAACTAGTGATGCCCTAGAAGCACTCACTCAACTATGCTAAGAAATCTACTTGACCACCTGACTGCAAGAGATTCGTATTTGTACCCAAAATAATGTGCAAATTATTCAAGAATATCATTAACATCACATGCAAATAAAATTTTGCTGAAGATCATTCAACAATGATTGCATCACTATATCAACAGTGAGCAACCAGAAATTCAGGTTGGATTCAGAAGAGGACATGGATGAAGGGATATCGTTGATGGCATCAGATGGAACTTGGCTGAAAGCAGATCCTACAAGAGAGATGTTTCCTTGTGTTTACTGATTATGCAAAGACATTCAACTCTATGGATCATAGTGAATTATAGACAGCATTGAGAATAATGGAAATTTCAGAATACTTGACTGTGCTCATGTAGAACTGGTGTACACAAAGAGAGCCCTTCAAACATAAGAAGGGTATACTGAATTATTTTAAATAATAAAACTTTTGCAGAAGGGATGTGTCCTTTTACTCTATTTATTCAATATGTATACTGAAAACTGAAGCTGAGACGCTTGACTGTGAAGAACTAAGCCTCACAATTGGAGGAAAACTAATTAACAGGCTCCAAAACGCAGATGACACAATCTTGCTTCCTGAACGTAAAGAGACTTTGAAGCACTTGCTAATGAATATCAAAGATTGCATATGTCAGTCTGGATTGCAATTCATCCTAGGCAGTCATTATACATGAGGATTTCCCAAGATGGAATAAACAGGAATGATGAGGATTATTATTGCTGATATGAGGTGGATTGTGGTTGAGAAGGATTGTGGCAAAGATTACCAGAAAGCTATTACTTTTGTTTTCTTGACTATGACAAGGCATTCAACTGGATCATAACAAATTTAGGAGTTGCATCGTGAAGAAGAGAATTCCTGAACACTTCAGTCTGATCATTTGGAAGCTATACATGGACCATGAGGCAGTCATTGGGAAAAGAAATAAATAAAGATCCAATGGAATACCGCACAGTTTAAAATGAGGAAAGGTGTCCTCAAGGTCGAGTCCTTTCAGAATACTTACTCAATTTATATGCTGAGAAGATAATCTGAGACTCTGGTCAGATGATGAAGAATCTGGCATCAGGACTGGAGGAAGGATTATTAACAAGCTGCTGCTGTACGCAGATCACACAGCTATGTTTTCAGACAGGAAGGAGGACTTGAACTCCTCGATGATGCAGAGTCTGAGAAACTCACCAGGCATTTCTCCTCTGTCCTAGAGCATCACTGTCAGTCAGTATTGCTTTCAGAGCAGTGAGTACTTAAGGTCTGTGAGTTTAGTTTTGTGGGTTTATTATCTCCTCAGAGTCTCTGTGTGGTACAAATGTCCAATGCCATAAGCTACTAAGTGAAACCTACAAGACTTGTTTTCAACCTGAGAGCTTTTGGAAGAAAGGCTTGTATATCTAAAACCTAAATATAAGGAATTTAAGGCTACATGGAGCCTAATACACATGAAATCACTATTGCGTTAGAGTAGCAACTGATAATAATTTATCCCTGAAATGAAAAAAGAACTAAAAATGAATAGATAACAGGTCCAATCAATTTGACATTATATAACATACGAAGTACCTTATTTTTAGAACTAAGTTAGAATTTTGATAAATTAGTAATAATGTTACTGAAAATGCCAGATAATTACCTATTATGAAATTCTACTGACAAAAACCTGTGACAAGGAGGAATACAGTTTTCTCTGTGGAAGTGATAGCTAAAGGAAGCAGAGAATTGCTTCCTCATACTGCCTCCCCAGAACAAAGCACAGGCAGTATTTTCATAGAACTGTCAAAAAGGCAGAAGTTTGAGAAAGGATCATTAATAATTGTGTAGCCTTACATGGCATTGGTAAATAAACATGCATAAACATGTCTTCTTGCTTATGCTTTATTCTGCTGTGGGGGTTGGTGTTAATTGTCCTTCAAGTAGTGACAACACAACAGGAAGATTTGTCTTGTGTTTTCACGGAACTCAAAAGAATAAGCTTCCGTCTAGTGATACTCTTACTTGCTGGCCAGAAATTACAAACTATTCATTTGTTTCCATTTTTTTTTACTGCTAAAAAAATTAAACAACTCAGATCAACATCACAAAATTATTAGTTATTCTTAACCCACTCTTTATTTATACTACCATAAAAATTATTTCCATGAAAAAAATTTATCTCTCAAACACTAAAGGAAAATATAACAAAAGCCTTTTAAACTATCATAAATTCTAACGAAGACTACAAAGCCAAACTACAAAGCAAGCAATATAAAGAATGACCCAGTAGCTCACTGGAGCTTAATGCTACTTCAACTTAAACACATGCACATATTATATATAAATATACAGTATTATATATAAATATACAGTATTATTTCAACTATTTATAAATATACACCTGAATCAAGAAAAATATCTTTTGAAATTGACTGACCCAAGTATATTATTTGTTTATTAATATGTTATATAAATATAGCATTAAATCTATGTACTTTTTACATTGGAAGACATATGTAAAATAGCAATGGCACCAGTTTCATTCAGCCCCTCAGGGTTTATCTACCTTGCCTGAGAGAGTATTATTATAATATCATAAGTAACACATATGAAAATATTTGATGGTGAAATCCAGTTTATTATAAACTATTTACTAGACATAGATCCCTAAATTATTCCAAGTACTTTACATCTCTTTAATGATGCTTTCCACAAATTAATGTTACTTTAAATACACTAAGGGATCTTCTTTCATACATCGAACTCTCAGGAAAAATGTCCTCCACAAGAATAGGAATGATTTTGCTTAACTCTATGTTACCACTGATAAGTTCATTTTTTTGTAGCATTGGAGATGTCTCCTGCAAGATAAAATATGTGACATGGAATATTCTGAGTCATAATGCCTTGCACCTCAGTTAATTTAACCAGAAGTATCTGGTATACTCAATAATGAGAAATTTGTAATATTTTATCATCTGTATTGAACTAAAGCCTGAAAAGATGTATTGCATTGCCTAAAAAGTGGTGTTTTAACATGAGTAACTCAGAAGTGAAAAAACAGAAATTAGAAACTTTTTCTTTTAACTTGAGGTCAGTGAATATTCTTTATTAGTTCCCAAGAGGATGGGTCAGTTGTTGTTTTTTTAATGTCACTAAGCAAAAAAGCAAAAACTGTTTTTTTCAGTCTAGGTACAATTGTGGAATTTTGCTTAAAATCATTATAACCCTCTGTGTTAGGCTTGGATTTTTAGAAAAGTAAATCCAGTGATATTTATGCATAAGAAACAGCTTTATATCAAGAAGCAATTATATATCAACAAGGAATCCTAGCCCAATCTAACTCAAGACCATGAGTCTGTTGCTAGTTTGTAAGTCCCTCTTAAGACTCTCATGAGCACATACTGTTGCTGTAGAATGGTGAACCTGGAAGTAGAAGATCACAACTGGTAGGTATTGAGTCCTATACATCCAAACTTAGGAAAACCATAGCAGGGCACCAACAGCTCTCAGGATTGGTGGTAGAGTCCCAGCAAGCAGGAAGACAAAGTTGAAGAAAAAGAGAGAGATTCTCAGGTTCCCTATTTATCAGGCCACATCTCCAAGGAGGTATCATAGAGCTGTGATCTAATTGACAGGTGGGATTCTACTCCTGCTCATAACTTGAATAAAAATTCAAGTTGGTATAAAATCATCTAACTATCAAACTCTTCCTATAGCATTGTGTGAATAGAAGGAAAGTAGATTTCCATGTCAACTTTCTGTATTCATTAGCAGATCAATTCATAATTGAATGCTTTATGCTGATATTTCCAAAGACTAACCTGCTCATTTGAAGTGAAAAGGAATGCAAAATCTAATTTTCAGAAGAGAATATAGATGATTCATTTAGAATAGATCATTCATTTGCTGCTGCTACAGTTTTATTTTGTTTTTCTTAACCCCATTCTATATTTACTTTTACAATCTAATGTTTTGGGAATACAGTATCGTGTGTGTTTTTATGTGTATGTAATGATATATAGATAAATGCAGGAGAATAGGAATAATGATGTTGCTTACTACAAACTCTTAATTAAAATATGCTTCCTAGTTTCTCTGGTTAATTTTATATGTCAATGTTTGAAATAGAGTCATATTTCTTTTAAAAATATTAAAAATTTCACAGAAGGTTTCATAACTTTTACTTGATCAAATGAATTTAAATTAAAATTGAAGATGATTTATTTATTGTAAATGTTTGACAAATATATTACGTTGGCATTTTCTTTTATGAGTTTAACTTATTTTATGTTATTTTTATTTAAAATATTAAAAAATGTTACTTTATGCATATATGGATATTCTTGATCTATCACCTTAGCTCCCCAGATTATGTATTTTTGAATTATTAAAAGTTATGTATTGAATTTTGTCATCCCAAAATGTGTACCAATTTGGCCAGGCCACAGTTCTGAGTATCAATAATTATCCTCAGTTTTATGATCTGATATTGTTATCTTATGTGTTATAAATCCTAACTTCTAAAAAGCTAATGAAATGGATCAGAAATATTTATGTCAACAAGGTAGGGTACATTTATATGATTAGCTTGCTTCTTGGGTTGACTGTAAGCAGAGATCAAAGTGGATCTGACTCACACCAACAAGGGTGTCTTAGAAGCAGAGCATATCCTTTGGCTACGATGTTCCTGCATGTAGAACCTCCTAGACTCAGGAGAAGATGGATGCCAAAAAAAAAGAAATCATCGAAGAAAACCAGCCTACAAAGGTTGAAAGGGAACCAGAATCTTCTCCCAGAGCCAAGAGAGAGAGTATCTTCCCCTCAAGCTCTGGTCCTGAATTCTGACATCTGGTTTCCTAAACTATGAAAGTATTTTCTGTTTGCTCATCATCCACTTGTGGTGTTTTCTTATAGCATTATTAGACAACTAAGCACTACATTTAATCACACATGGAAAAAAAAACAACCTTTACAATATGCAGTTGTCAATAAATTAGGTTATTTTGAGATCCTGCTTGCTTAAATAATGTGTGGAATAAACGAAAGATAGAAATGTCTCCCCCCAACCCCCATTGGAGTATTTTTTCCCCAACAGTTTTATTGACACATACTTTACGTATCATACAATTCAATAGTTCAATCCTTCAACCATATCAAGGAGAATTGTACATCATTACTACATCAATTTTAAAGCATTCCACCCCCACCCCTGCCCTCATGGTTACATCACCTTTAAGATGTAACCACAATCTGTTCTGATGCTCCCTTCCTCCTTCCCACCTTCATTACTTACTCCTGAAATCCCCTTTCCCTCCCTATAACCTACACCTGCCACTGTAACCTCTATGTCCCCTTGTTTCAGTCATCATTATGAATCTATTCCTCCCGTGTTTCTCAGCTGGGAGACCCAACAGAAAACAATAAAAAACAAAATCGGACTAAGGTGGAGAGAATCAAGTCAGAAATAGGCCACAAGAAGGAAGAGACCTCCATCTACACTCAAAAACCCAGTAAGAAATATCTCCCATGGAACCAGTAAGAGATACTTGCTCCCAGAACAACTTCAGGTCATGTCTATAGGATGGCCAACTGGCCAAGTGTTCAGTCCAGCATAATCATCAATATTACAATGATCTCTGTCTGATAGTGAGGCTGTCAAGACTCTCGCCTGTGGCTAGAGTGGATTGGCTAATGGCTCAGTGTACTCTTCAGATGAGTTTTTGGATCCCACCATCCCCAATAGCCCTCCACAAACTGGGTGTTCATAATTTTAGCTCCGGTGCTTTTCTCCATATTTTAATTTTGTAATTGTCATCTTTGGATCACACAAGCTGGTGTACTTCTTCCATGTGGATTTAGTTGATTCCTCGCTTAGATGGATGCTTGTTTGAATAACATGCCTTTAATGCCCCAAGCACTATTCTGATTGATAGCCAGGCATCATCTGCTGGCTTCATCACACTTTGCTGTAGCACCCTTATCTTCAGTTATAATTTCATGAAGGTGAGTGTTAAGCAGGGCCAAGATATAAGAACTTATTGTTTTAAGTTGCAGTTAGGATTTAGTGTGAGCTCAAAAATCCACTCCAGGATCTATGCATTTTTTTCTCTTTTTAAAACAATTTGCTGTAACTTGGGAGTTAATACATATATCATATCATTCCATAGTTCAGTCATGCCAAACATAATTGTACCATTGCTTCCATAATCAGTCTCCAAACATACTTTTCCTTCCTGGACTTCTTGACATCGTCTCCCTCTTGTCTCCCTCTCCCCTTTCTATTCCTCTTCCCCCCAAACCCTTGTTATATTTTCTTTCCCTATAGGATCAACACCCTTGGGTTTCATTTACCAAAAAACAGAGGAACAAGTAACACAGTTTCAAGAGGGTGAGCCCCAATGGCGACACACCTCTAAGATACACCCTAATACAAACAAGCATAACTAGAATATAACAGAATGTCCGTCACAAGTTTGCCAGAATAACATGTACCCTATACAGCATACACAAATAGAATACTACACATCCCTAAAAAACACCAATGAAAGCATGAAACACTTCAAATCATGGAGAGATCTGGAAGACAGTATGTTGAAAGAAGTTGGTCAAGCACTAAAAGACAAATACTATATGCGTCTACTACGGCAGGAACGAACAGCAGAATGGACACTGGCTCAGGTTGCAGGCCATCCATTCTTCGGTCTGGTGACAAGAGAGCCTGGTCAAGAGCTAACCCAGTGCCGATGAACCAAGCATCATCTGCTCCAGGCAAGTATCATTTAGGTCACTAAGCTAGAGGGCTTCTCACGGCAGCTGGAATCAAATGGTGGGAGGAGAGGGAAGGATGCTGTTTGCTATGTGGTAACCATGTGGTTCTGGGTGAGGTCCCCCAGAGAGGAAGGCAGCCCTGTCAGAGGGGTGAGGCTTATGGAGGGGAGAGGCTGTGCAGGAGAGGGGAGAGAGTATAGTAAACCTTGGATGAGCATAAGTACATATTGGTTGAGGTGAGGCTGACCACCAGGTAGGGGCAGGAGGAGGATGCTCTGAGGATCAATTGGTACAGAGGCTCATTTTTGGGGTGCAGAAGGTGGGCGACATTGGACAAGGGCCTCTGTGGGTATCCCGGGAACTCAGGCTGTGTGCCATAGAATGCTGGGAAACCTCATGCTCCAGAGGCTGCATCGGGGAGGCCCCATATGGGAACTCCAGTATGGACTGGACTCTTTCCCAGACACACTTGTGACCAGAGGACTTAAGCCGGAAAACACACGGCTGTTTTTTGAGGTAGAGGAAGACAGCTGGACTAGGAGCGGTGTATGGTTGTTTGGTGAGAGGAAAAATAAATTAAAACGAAAGAAGGAAAATGATTCATTATGTAGCAGCACTAAGATGGGTGATAGTATTTTATTTGAGGTTGGGGAAAGGTTGGGAAGGTAGTTTTTATTTTAAACATTGATAGTTTTACCTGAAAAACACAGCAATATATCAAGATAATAAACCATGATAACCAAACTATAGTGCCTAAGTATAGATCACCTGCACCATACAGAGATGATCAAGTGAGATCATCGTTCTTTACAGCAGTCCTATCATAAATGTTTGCTCAATGTTGCTGTTAAGATGCCTTAAAAATATAGGCCACTACCTTTGCACCCCGCATTCCCTCTTGTTAACCAAAAAACTCCTAAGCTTGGTGGCTGCCTACTACAAAAACTGGAATCAAATCATATCCTCGGATATAGTCTCATTAATTAAAAGAAATTGAATATAAACTATATTCTTCCACCACAGTAACAAGTATCTGAGAATGAACCCTTCTAACAAATATGTAAAAAGCATATTATCACTTAGACGATCTTATGGGAAACACTTCATATTGCGTTGCTGCCCCATCATACACAGTTTGGAATCCTCTTGTTTACTCTAAAGCAGATTTTTATGCAATGAAGAAAATATAGTTTAAATGGTAGATAAAGTGTTTTACAGCACTCAGAAAATTCAATTTTCAAGTACTGGTTAGAAAAAGTTACTGTTTGAATCATTTTTAATAAGCAACATGTAAAACACTAGCATTACATCCCTTTTCTTTTTCCTTCACATGATATGGTTCTTCTGTTACAGGTTTTCATTTATGTTCTTTCTGGTTTTCCCCCTAAAAACCAATGTCAATACATTGCCAATAAATCACTTCCAATTTGATTTAATGGCAATGTATCTGTTAAAAACGAATAATCCTATATCAGTCAGATTATCTAAAGTTACAAGTGTATGTTGACAAAAGTATAAACACTTATTTTGCTGGCTCAATTTTAATTTAATTTATAAAGCCACTTGATTTTCACTATGACTTTGGATATTTATTTTGCCTGAAATTCTATGGATTATATTAAGACATGTCAGACTAACTTAAAAAATTGAATACTTATTTTTAGATATGAAGTAGCCAAATGTTTTAACTACCAGCTATTTAAAATATGTTATGCCAAATCAATAGATAAACAATTACCCATGAAGCTACATTTTTGAGTCCCTAGTTAAAATGATGGTTAATTATTCAATTACTACTTGGGAGGCTGGTAGTTCAAACCTATACAGACGTGTTTCAGAAGCAGTTTCAGAAGACAGCTTTGTTAATCTGTTCCTGAAAGGCCATGACTTTGAAAATTCTGGGGAGCAGCCAACTGCAGATCTAAGGTCTTCATGAGACAAACTCTACTCAACAGCCACTAACAAAAATGATAGCAATGTTCGAATTATTTCTAACTCTTCATTGTATACAGTGTTCAACTTGAAACTTTATTTCTGAAACTGTTATATATTTATAAAAGTGTTTTTCAATGCCATTAAAAAAACTTATCAGTGATTCAAATCTGGGGGAGTATCTCGTTACTCAGTCTTGAATATGAAAGCTTATAGACTATGAAAGTCAATGATTCAATAAATCAATTCCTGAAGAAAACTGCCAAGGACAATATTGATGATTTATGTATCTTTAAACACATGCAAAATACTGGACTCAAGGGATGTTGCTATGTAAAGGAATTTGCTAGTATGGTCATCAATCCAACTATTATTTATGCTCATCCTAAACATTCCTGACTATACACTTAGGACTTAGGTATGTGAGGTGCTATGATTAATGATACGAGGTAATCTGTTTTGCATTGCCATCACTCCCCACTTCCCTTCACACATCACCATTTAAAAATTTTCTAAATTGCACAGTTGAGGGGAAATTTCAAAATATGGCTTTCATTACATTTATCTTATTTTAGATGTTTGATTCTCTGGTAGTACACTATGCATCAGCTAGAGTTTTATCAGGGAAGCCTACATAAATTGGTATCATGGGTAGTATATATCTTAAAAGAAAACTGGAAAAATATTAAATAAGTATATTTAATCATTTTGCATGGTTACATGTGAGTTCCTAAATTCTCAATTACTTCACCGTCAGTTAAAATTCTTATTAATTGTTTGTAGTTTGATACAATGACTATCTTCCTTTTCTGAACTTACAGATGGAGTTCAAATTAGATTTCCATAGATGATTTGTGGTACTTTTAGACACTCTTCAAGTAAAATATAACATTAAAAATGTAAAATCAACTTTAAGGAGTCAATGAAGAAATTATTTGTTCTGATATTTTGATATTATTACCAAATATTAAAAAGAAAGTAACAGATACTTTATTTTTCATACTGAATAAGTGGGCTAAGTGAAGTGAAATCGCTGCTTGACTCTGCTATCCACAGTCTTTGTAATACTCATCAAATGGTTGGGCAGAATCATGCAAATATGGTGTTTGAAACTCTAATAGAGGAAATTGTTCATTTTTTTCTTTCCACTAGGTAGAAAATGAGCCATTCCGGAAGGAAGATTAGAGAACTCCTTACCAGTAACAAAGAAGCAGGAGTAAAGCATGTGAGAGATCCATGCATGGAGTGGTGGCTGAGGAGCAACAAGAAGAAAGACGGTGAGGAGGAGCAGTGAGCTTCCAGGCGCACCATGCTAGTAGACCTGAATACCTTTGGACGGTGGGTGTCCTTTGGATATTTACCAACCCGAAAAGACTTTTGTAACCCTGAGCAGGGTAGAGGCCAAGACACTAAGAGAGCGTGTTGCTAAGAGGCAAAGGATCAAAGAAGGATGTGCATGTCAGCATGGCAGAGAATGTATGCTTCAGATAAAGGAATTCTATCCTTAACATTCTATGAACTGTTAGCTCCTCTAGTAAACCACATTAACAGTGAGCATAGTATATGAGTTCTGTGTGGCCATTAGAAGAGATCACTGAAATCAACAGAGAAGGATATTGTCGCAGGAGGAAGTGTCAGAACCAGAAAGGAAGGCTGGAGGGTAGTGATAAGTCTGATCTGTCTCATGGGCATAATTCATGGGCATATGTGCAGTCGGATCCTCTTCCCTTTTGCAGCAGGAAGCTGTAAGCTATAACTTCTTCACCATTTCTTACGTGAGTAGTGGAACTTTTCATCTAAAGCTGGCTCTATTGTCTGTTTTTATTTATCTAGCTTCCTTTTGAGTTTCTTATTTCCATGATCCCAGCCTGATTAAGAGGCAGGTTTTCCAGACATTGCTCAAATAATTTACCACCAGTATAAATTATATTTGCTTAAGTTTAATTGGGCCAGAGATTCAAACCATATTTATTTTTTTAATCATTTTATTAGGGGCTCATACAACTCTTATCACCATCCATCCATACATCAGTTGTGTAAAGCGCATTTGTACATTCATTGCCCTCATCATTCTCAAAACATTTGCTCTCCACTTAAGCCCCCGGGATCAGGTCCTCATTTTTCCCCTCCCTACCCGCTCCCCTCTCCCTTATGAGCCATTGATAATTTATAAATTGTTATTTTTTCATATCTTGCCCTGTCAAACGTCTCCCTTAACCCACTTTGCTGTTGTCCGTCCCCCAGGGAGGAGGTTACATGTAGTTCCTTGTAATCGGTTCCTCCTTTCCAACCCACTCTTCCTTTACGCTCCCAGAATCGACACTCACACTACTGGTCCTAAAGGGATCATCCGCCCTGGATTTCCTGTGTTTCCACTTCCTATCTGTACCAGTGTACATCCTCTGGTCTAACCAGACTTGCAAGGAAGAATTCGGATCATGATAATGGGGGTGGGAGAGGAAGCATTTAGGAACTAGAGGAAAGTTGTATTGTTCATCGTTGCTACATCGCACCCTGATTGGCTCGTCTGCTCCCCGAGACCCATCTGCAAGGATATCTCCAGTGGCCTACAAATGGGCTTTGGGTCTCCACTCAACACTCCCCCACCCTCATTCACTATGGTAAGATTTTTTGTTCTGATGATGCTTTATACCTGATCCCTCAACACCTTGTGATCGCACAGGCTGGTGTGCTTCTTCCATGTGGGCTTTGTTGCTTCTGAACTTGATGGCCGCTTGTTTACCTTCAAGCCTCTAAGACCCCAGATGCTATACTTTTGATAGCCGGGAATCATCAGCTTTCAACATTTGCTTATGCAACCATTTGTCTTCAGCGATCATATCATGGAGGTGAGCACACAATGATATGATTTTTTGTTCCTTGATACCTCATAACTGATCCCTTCCTTACCTTTAGGTCACACAGGCTGGTGTGGTCTTCCATATGGTGAAGAATGCAAAGTGATCTTTTACTCTAATACCAGGAGGATAGGGTAAAAAAATATCAGCAGTGCATTGCTTTTTGTTTCTTGATTTTTATTTTTTTCTTTCTTTCTCTTTTACCCTCTTTTTCTTTTTCTCATGTCCATCCATATAGGATACATAGGATAACCAATCCAGAGGAGAACACAACATGGCTGTTGGCTCCAAGGGTACATGGGAGAGGAGGGGGAAGGGTAGGGAGATGCAACAAACCCAGGGACAAAGGAACAGCAAAAGATCTAAAATCAATGGCAAGGAGAGCATAGAATGCCTGGTGGGGGTGATCAAGTGCAACGTAGATGAGAGCAAGTCCTGAGAATCTATTGAAGGTCACAGATGATATTGGGACAGGAGGAAAGTAAAAAGAAATAGAGGAAAGAACGAGGAGGCAAAAGACATTTATAGAAGCATACATTGAGGCATACATATATGTAAATACATTAACATAAGATGATAGGAATATAGGTTTATGTGCATATATTTAAATGTTAAACATTAAAGTAGCAAATGAGCATTGGGTTTCTACGCAAGTGCTCCCTCAATGCAAGAACACTTTGTTCTAATAACCTGGCTTTCTGTGATGCTCATTCTCCAAACAAGATTGCTGGTCAAAATGGGTGCATAAGTAAATGTGGTGTAGTAAGCTGATGGTGCCCAGTTACTATAGTGTCTGGGGTCTTAAAGGCGTGAAGATAAATAAGTGGCCAGCTAGCAGGGAAGAAACAAATCCCACAGGGAAGAAGCACCCCAGCCTGTGTGATCATCAGGTATCAATGGGATAAGGTATCAGGCATCAGAATACCCCAAACAAACCAACATATCAATGTAAATGATGGGATATCCAAAACCCCTCTCTAGATAATTGGACATTCCCTCACAGAAGGGTCACAGGAAAGAACGAGACATCCAGGGTGCATCACAACACACACAGAACACACAACATTCCTCTAGTTTTTGTTTTTTTAAATCAATTTATTGGGGCTCATACAATTCATCACAATACATAGATCAATTGTGTAAAGCACATGTATACATTTGTTGCCCTCATCATTCCCAAAATTCACTTGCCTCTTGGGTTCCCGGAGTCAGCTCATTTTCCTTTTCCCACCCATCACCCTCCATTCCTCTGCCCCCCTCCCCCATGCACCCTTGATAATTTATAAATTATTATTATATCTTGTATTACACTGCCCGGCGTCTCCCTTCACCTACTCCTCTGCTGCCCATCCCCCAGAGAGGAGGTTATATGTAGC